>NW_022900927.1:32964101-32983546 GCF_012274545.1 Fukomys damarensis | reverse complement strand
ATATATATATTTGCAATTAATTGTCTCATTTCAACCCCGATGTGAACTTACTTCTCTTGAGTCTTCTGCCGATCTGCAACGTAAACTAATTCTCATCTTGTTACTTGGGTGCTTGCCACAAGAAAGAAATCTAAAATGGAAGTCAGTAGTTATGGCTCGATCATCTTTTTTTTCCATCTTTCCTATCTACTGTTATCTCATTCATCTTTCCTTTGAGGGTTTTTAGTGTTTTTTGTCTCTGTTATTATTTTAGAGATTCTGAAAGAAAATAATATAACATGTATTCTGTAGACCCTGTTCCATGTTCTCAAACATGTCATCACTATCATTATTACAGAAAAGGAAGAGAGCTGGAAGAATTACCAGGGGCTTTCCTAAACCTTGGCCCAGAAGTAATCCACACATGTAGGCCTAAAGTTGAATGGTCAGAAAAATCACAAGACACGGTTTTGGTAAAAGGGCTGTGAAATGTTTTATTCCCTAGGAAAGAGATTAGATCTGGATATCTAGAAAACTTGGAGTGTTGATTGTACATTTATTGAGCTATTACTGTATATTCACTATTGCACTATGACACCCACTGGCACAATTTATACTCATGAAATCTCTTGAGACAGCTTCTATTTATGCTATCTTTTTAAATAGAAGAGGAAAGGGTAGAGGAAAAGTAATAAGGGAAAAGAAAAAATATGAGAAAATGAAAAAATGGAAATAAAGTGTTTGTAAATGGGGAGGGGAGGAGAGGGTGAAGGGAGGGCAGGGACAAGGGGTAAAAATGAGAACCAAGACCTGTCATGTAAAGGTGCAAGATCCCAATAATGAATGTAACTGTATTGTATACCTAAAATGTATCAATAAACTCAATGAGGAAAAAAATAACTAGATGAGGAAATTGAAGCAGTGAGAATTTAAGAAACTCACTTAAAGTCAACAGAGTAAGAAATTCATTACTGAACAGACACATAAGATTTCAGTGCCTTGGGCTTAACCAATTGAGACATTTTTTCTTCACATTTAATTAATCCACACAAGTTTATTGGGGAACAACTTTGTATGTGATATTGCATTAGGTACCTAGAAAAAATTGAAACAATTTGTATCAAAATGCTAACAGTGTTTACTCATGAATAGTGAAATCAAGTGATTTTCCTATGTTTTTCTGTATAGTTTTTTTTTTAATTTCAAAGATCTCCCACATAGTAATCACTAAAAATTTTTCCATTGGGTTGGTGGGGAGGTGAAGGGAGGGCAGGGACAAGGGGAAAAACGAGAACCAAGACCTGTCATGTAAAGGTACAAGATCCCAGTAATGAATGCAACTGTATTGTATACCTAGAATGTACCAATAAACTCAATAAATAGAAAAAAAAAATTTTCCATTGGAAAGCTAATGGATGAGAATTTGTTTCAGATAATTTATGAATTAGTTTAGGGATTAGACACATAGTAATTAATAATCCAGTTTTCATGAGAAAAAGTATTCATGGAATCATGGATTCAGAATTCCTCTGTCAAACAGTCTAAGGAAAAAATATAAATCTGACAGTCTTCTGTATGAAACTTTTATGATGGGAGGTAGAGTAGTTAGTCTTTTTTTTTTTTTTTTTTTTTTAGAAAAATGTGGCTTTTTTTAGTCTTAGTGCATTTTTAGGGGACATCCAGAAGACAATCACTTCCTGAGATAATTGAATTACATGGCTGGAGGGTTATATGCAAGTGTTAAATATTATCCCATGTCTTTTCTTACAAATTCTATGTACTTTTCCAAGTTCAAATTTAAAACTCAAGTTCAGTCTAAATTCAAACTCATTTTTGGTGAAATTTTCTGACTTCCCCATCATTCAGATAATTATTTCTCTTTGAATTTCTAAATGTTACAGCCTTTACCTCATTTAACCTTAATCTTTAGTAATGTCTTATACTTGTCATAAGTCATAGCCATAGAAACAAAATTTTAGAAATGAAGAGAAATAGCATTCACTGGATTTATCTTTTCACTTTAAAGATGATGTAGCCAAGACGTCAGGCATGGGTAAAGGTTTTCCTCAGAATCCCGTATGGTATTGAAAACAGTCCAAGACTAGAATTTAGGACTCCTTGCTTATACGCCAAAGTTCTTTCTCCTACATTACTTCATAGGCTGTAATTTTTTTCTTTAATACTAATTTTCTTGGAGGGAGAGATTGTGTCTTTTACTTCTTTGTAGATCAAAATAACTCATTCAAAGATATAGCATAACAGAGCACCAAATAAAATTTGCTTCAAGAGGGAAAATGGGTAATGAAATCTTGAGGCAGTATCTACTGAGATTTCAATGTTAATATCTGAATCTAATGGGAAAGATGACATAAATGATTGATGACATAAGAATAGTGCATCCGTGCTTTATGTCAAATATGTGTTTTTTTTTCCCCTCTTACCAATAATCCATCCTCTTAACCATATGAGCTCAGTGTGAAGAAAATTCATGGAGATGAGAAAGAGACCATGAATCCCTATCCTGTTACTGGTCCAGGAGAATTAACTTGAACTACCAAATTTTCTTGCCGTGAACTTCTTTGTGACCCCTATAGTTATAGGCATATAGGAGGAGCTCAGTAAGGATGTACTAATGAATTAAAATTAGGATACAAACATGTATTTTTACAATAGAACTTTATATCCTTCTTTGGTAACCCTATGTCAGGCACTCAGTAAGTGCGTTTTAATTCCTCAAGGAACAAAAATATGACCTCTCAAGCAGACTCTAGATTCGCGAGTCTCTAGATTGCCACGTACAGTCTTGTTTGGCATAAAACTGACAATATTGTAAACTGATGATTGCACTGTTAACATCTTCAAATTTATTTGAAGCACCTTTCAAAGTGCTTAGGTGGTCCGAATGAAAAAGGGGGATTCAGAAAACTTTCCGGAAACATATGGGATATTATGAGTCAAGCTGTGGGGGAAATCTGACTCCACACGGACTTCCATTGTGTATGTCATGCTTCTTCCGTAGGCTCAGCCCGCATGATGTCAGGAGTTCCGGGAGTCAGAATAGCGTGGGGGCATGGATCCAATATTGACTCATACTGAGTGGAAGAATCTACACCAGAGTCTGGATGAGATAATCTGGTTGTGAGTGTAGGGATGTGACTGCTGATCACAGAGGAAAAGGGCAACCAAGGTGTAAACTGTGTCTTACTATCTACTCAAGAATGAGGATAGCATGAGAGTCAACTGAAATCTTGCTGACGCATAATGCATAACCATAGCCAGTTTTCAGAAAGAAAGTCTAGCTGAAAAGAAAAAAGAAAGTTTTCAACCCCTCTGTTTTATGAATATGGTCACACCTTGGCTCCTGGTGGCTTTGAAAAACTTAAAGGATATCTTGGTGGTGAATTATTCTGCAGTCTCAGTATTGGCTGAACCAAAAAGGTGTGAAACCTCTAGTTTGCATGCACAACATAAGGTGTTTTACAGACAGAAAAGAGAGAGAAATGTCTTTGTTTGCAAAGTTGACAAGACAGGAAAAGATCATAAAGTGATATATTGCTGTAATGACAACATTCTAAACTAAGGTATTATATGTTCAAAGATGAAAACTTAATAGCAGATGATTTACTTCCTGCCTGGGTATAATACCAGTTAGTTACACAATGTACAAAAACTAATGCAAAATTAAAATATAGGCTGCTTGTTAAAAAAATGATTAGGAGTTTCAAGAAGGTGGCAGCAGAGCATTAGGCTACGGAAGAGTTGTTCCAAGTTGAGGCCTGGACAGACTGCACAGGCTGAATGCCCATGACTTTGAATCTGATGGGATGTCTGGCCAAGAACTTCAAAATCTTTGTTCTTAGTATTCCTGTATTTTGAAGAATTAAAATGTGACTATCACAATTTCTACAGAAGAAAAAAAAAATCACATAACCCAAAGCCTAATTGAGTTTAATTATTTGAACTCACATATCTAACATAATTAGAGGAACATACAATCGCTTCTTGGTTTTTTGGCTAAGAACAAGCGTAGGGAACATACAGTAAATTTAGTGGATATTGATCAGCTGGGGGATGGGATGATTAAGGAATGGAATTTTAAACTCATCTCTGCTTGACCAGCTGAATGAATTTAAAAGTATCACTGTTTTTCTGAGTCTTGATTTATGAATCTAAAAAGTGAAGGGATAGATAATCTCTATAATCCTATATAATCTCTATAATTCTGTGCTTGGTCATACTATCAAGAGTTGTTAGAGACTAGATTTAGCAATGTAATTATGAACTCAAACATTTGGTCACATTATGAACATATACTAAATATATATTTTTACAATTCCGAATAGGCACACAATTGCTGGAGCTGCACACAATTCACTATTATGAATATTATTATTCTTAACTCCTCTCTCCCCAAACTATATTCCAGTGGATGAACTGAGAAAAGGATAGAACTTTTGTTTACCTCCAGAAAGTCTGGAATGTTCACCTCAGTGACTCAAAGTTAGGTTATTGGTGTTCGGGAAGGTATTGAGTGCGAGCAGTCTGTCACAGGTTTGGTAGGGCTCTGCAAACACATCCTCCAGACCATGTTTTCCTTAGAAAGAGCAACAGTAGAGTTTTGTTTTGTGTGAAGTAATGTAATTTCCATGTTCTTCTCTTGAAGAACAGGAGGCTTTGATCTCATAGCCATGTTCTGATTTTTTAAAAAAAAAATTTGTTTATTTTTTGGGAAGATAGATGCTTAAAGACCTTTCTGTCTTTTTTAAAACATAAAATAAGGCTTTTTGAAAACAAAAAATTATATATGGAATTGTCCTAGTCAGCAAGTGTTGGCTAAAGAAATATAACATTATGCTTCTAACATTAGTAATAAATGTTTTTTCATTAAAAATGAATTTCCTATAGTTTAGTCCTAGTAACACTGGGATTAGAACTTGAGGCAAGTAGCTCAAACCAGATTCTTAAGCATGCATTCAAATCTACATTTTTTCAGTGCCATCTATCAGAAAATCTCCTTGCTAAAAGTCTTTTTTTTCTCATTGAGTTTATTGCTACATTCTAGGTATACAGTACAGTTGCATTCATCGTTGGGATCTTGTACCTTTGCATAACAGGTCTTGGTTCTCATTTTTTCCCTTACCCCTGCCCTCCCTTCACACCCTCCTCCTTTCCCCATTTACAAATACTTTATTTCCATTTTTTCATATTCTCATTTTTTTTCTTTTCCCTTATTTCCTTTTGGAAGTGGGAAGGGTAGGGGAAAGGAAGTAAGGGGAAAAAAAAGTCTTAAGGAAGAAAAAGGTGTCATAGAAACAGTGAAAGAATTTCTGATTTTAAGAAACTCAGTTAAATATGGGGAAAGACCTATGAGCAACTAACTAATACGAGATTGAGAGATCAGGACTCTAAGAAAAATATGAACCAAGTGCTAGTTCAATACAGAGAATATGAGATTAATTTTCAGTAATATTATTTTTAGGGAACTCATGGAGCTGGTGATTTTTAGGCTGGGCCTGAATGGTTGAGTACTACTTTGAGGGGCACAGGTGAGGGAAAGGGAACTTTAGACCAAAGAAGCTACATGAGTTCAGTTCAGGATGTATTTTTAAGGAATGCCCAGTCACTCAATGTGCCTAAATAACAATGGATAAGATTTATTGAGGGAATACACTATGCCGGGAAAAATTCTTACATTTTATATGGATCATTTGATTTAACTCTTTGTATGTAAGGTTAAGCTGCTTGACATGGAGCATAATTATCAGGAATCTTAACCTCACACACAATTTTCAACTGAAGACTAAAAGGAGACACTGTTATTAAGCCTATTTACAGCAAAGGAAAGTGAGTCATAAAAGAGTTAAGATGCTTACTCAATAACCCAGAGCCAGACAGGAGTGGAGCCATATCTGAAAGCCTGCATCCATAACCAGCATACTGAAATGTACACAATGGAGGTAGAAATTAAGGTAGGCTTGAACCAAAGGGCCTACTGCACCATCCGGAAGTGCTATACTTTATAAATTTTGGAGAGGGGAGGAGGAATTCTCTCTCTCTTTCTTAGGTGAAAGGAAATGAAAAGTTAAAAAGTCTCTCCATTATTATTTATTATTTGGAACAATTGATTGTCTAGAGCCACACTGTTCGGGACAGTGGCTGTTAGCCACACGGGGCTATTGAGCACTTGAAAACATGACTAGTTCAGATTGTTTCTGCTTTATCTTCTCTGTACTGGGGATTGAACCTAGGGCCTCATGTATGCTAGGCAAGTGGTACACTATGGAGTTACATTCCTAGAAGTTAGTCCAAATTGAGATGTGCTGTACACACAAAATATCCACTGATCTTAAGGGTTTAGTGTGACAAAAACAATAGAAAATATTTTATTAATAGTGTATATTGATATATATTGAAATGATACCTTGTATATGTTGAAATACAATATTTTAAAAAAATCAGTTTTTACATTTCCTCTTTACTTTTATTAGTGAATCTACTAAGTGATTTAAAATTATCTATGTGACTTGCATTATATTTCTATTGGGTGGTGTTGGACTAGAGTAATTTGAAACTTGTAGTAGGTATTTTACCAGCCAATTCTGATGAAGGACTTTCTTACCACATTGTTTTATTTTATCCATACTCTTTTTTTGCTTTCTGGTGATTTGCAAGAAAAATTTTAAAAGGCTTCCCCTTTGTAAAGGTTTGTGAGGCCCTAGAATTTCCTTTTTCACTTGTTCCCAACCACAAGCAAATGATCAATATGGTCTGTGGATGAGGAGTCAACTTTACAAGGGCAAAAGGGGGAGATGCAGAAAAATTTCCAGTCCTTGAATGGTGTGAAGTAAAAGTGTTTTCAAAGGATCTCACAAGAATGGCACAAGTGGGCACAATGGGCCTGTCTCATAGTCAAAGGACCCAAGGAGTTGAAAGGAAACTCTAACTATAACATCAAAATGCCACAAAACCATAGTTATTAATACAAACTAACTTGCATCCCTGCCTATCTGTCACCATCTCATCTTAAAAAAAAACTTGTGAAAATACGTAATCCTGATGAAACTTCAATTAGGTATAAATACCAACAGCTAAAGGAGATGCAGTACATTGTTCTGATACCTTCAGATCAGCCATTAGAAAGGAAAGATCAGCGAAATCTTTTGGATCTGATCAACTTAATATAGGAACTACTGATTTCATTTTGTTTAGCCCAATTCTCTGAAACAATGAAGTATACAAGTTCTTTCTGGACTTTTCAGTTCTGCATCATTTTGGGTTTCTCTGCCTATTACTGTGAGTCAAGGTTTTCAAAAGAAATAAGCATGCTAAAGGACTATTTTGTAAGTATGATCTTTTAATTGTATTTGCTTATGGTAAAAAAAGACTGAATGTTGACTTATTGTATCTGATAGACTGTCATCTCTAGTCCATAGTACTTTTGAGAAGATGTGAAGTTACTTTCCTGAATGTTGGTCGGATGTTTCTTGATAAAATAATCTATACATTGTTTAAGCTTCTGCCCAATTTGGTATAGAGATGTAGAGGGGATTCATGAATCCTTCAAAAGATGGGCATGATATGGATATAAAACATAATGTTTTTAATAATTTTGTGTCAAAAATCCGTAAAATTATGGTAAGTTAAATAGTGTTCAGTATTGAAAAAGTGATTAACTATAGTTTCTGATCTCCCAGACTATGAAAGTGACAGTAAAAGGTCAACATTAGCATTAAAATAACAATAGGAAGAGTGTATTAATTAAAGTAAAAGAAGGTGAAGTTCTTGAAATTTTGGCTCATACCTGTTTTCTTTGAAAAGTGGTTTCAAAATTTTAGTGTTCCATGTATATTACCTATGAGTTATTCCTGAAGTTTGTCACTTGCTGAGATTTTGTGAGGATTCTGGATTAGGGCTTTATATTTTTTCATTTTATATATTTAAAAAATTTTATTTATGGTTAATGCAAATAATTTTTTCATTTTAAATAATCCATTATATACACAAAATTTAGATCTTCTAATAATGTCCAAGCATTTACAATCTATTTTATTCTTACAGTGTAAATCAAATCTCTCACACACATATATATTTAGAACTTTTTTTTTTTTTTGGTACCAGAGACTGAACTCAGGACCTTGTGTTTGCAAGGCAGGCGTCAACACCACTGGGCTAAATCCCCAGCCCTAGAACTGTTTTTAAAAGATGATGTAATAATACTCTTTAGATGGGTACAGGTAGATGTTTCAGAAGTTTGTACCATAGGGGGCAGTATATTTTAGTGGGCTGGTTTTGCTATGGGTTGTTTTTTCCTTTTTTTTAATGCTTTAAAATAATTTTTAATTTTTAATTTTTGACTTCTCACTGTAGTTATTTGGGACATTTGAAGTGTCACCAGCCTTGTTAGATCATTTATAAGTTTGCAATTTAAGGCTCATATTAGTTAACTAAGAAAGCTAAAAGAGGACCACAGTCTTGCTAAATCTAACATAAAAGCTTTTGAGAATATTTATTTTTAGAATGAAGTGGAAGGGTGGAAAAGGTAATCAATGAACTGTTTTCAGCATCTGAGTTCAGTGAAGTTTAGTGGATGTTTTTAGAACAATTTATGGACCAATTATAAATAAACTTTTTCGTCTTTTCTCAGAATGCAAGTAGCTCAGATGTAGGAGACAATGGCACTCTTTTCTTGGGCATTTTGAAGAATTGCCGAGAGGTGAGCTGAGCATTCCCATTTGGCTGGTATTTCTGTTGCTTATTTTCTGATGAATAAATTCACATCGTCTTCTCTTTATGCTCTTTTCTCCCAAGGAGAGTGACAAAAAAATATTTCAAAGCCAAATTGTCTCCTTCTACTTTAAACTCTTTGAAAAATCTGGAGGCAACCAGAGCATTCAAAAGAGCATGGACACCCTCAAGGAAAACATCATCGCTAACTTTTTCCATGGCAACAGCAGCAAGCTGGAGGACTTCCAGTACCTGGCTCGACTTTCAGTGAGCATATTTCAATTTCTTGTTTTACGGTAGAAGCTTTTGCGCTGAATTTAATCCTCGAGAAGTAGAAATTGGCCACTTAACGTTTGCTAAAGCTACGAAATGAATTTATGGCTGGATTTTTCCTTACTAATTCCACACATGATTTGGGTGACTTTTTCAAGTCAGTACGGGAGTCATTCAAATGTTACTTGGAAAAACACAGGCATTGAAACTGTTTCACAGAAGACAGGAGAACGCACAAATCCAGTGAGAAGGAAGAAGGGGAAGTAGTAGAGGAAGTAGTGAGAAGTTCTCCCGTTGTTCATTGCTTATGTGATGGAAATTCTCTTGCTTTGGAGGAAAGGCTGTGTGTCTTAATGGAAAGAGCAGTGGGAGGGGGCGAGAAAATTTGTTCTTCTCTTAACGTGGCCACCAAGGCACAGTGACATCAGATGAATCACATACCTGGATTGGTCTCAGTTTCCTCAACTCAAAGGAAACCTAGTGAGCTATTGCATAAGTTCTATGGTCACCTTGCACTAAAAATTCACAGTGGGTGAATGGGTGGAAAATGAGAGCAGAGAAAGGTATACATTTTGGGGAGGCAGCAGAGTCATTTACTGTGGTATCTGGTTACCTCTCATTGTATAGCCTAATTAAAAGTGAGAATGCTCTTTGTTGTTAGGAAAAAAAATAAAATTTACAACTTACTAAAGGATTGTTGCATTACCATTCCGATTCTAGTAATCTCAGCTGGAGAAATCCCTAAGCTCCTCATTTCTAGCTCATAAAATTATCTTGAGGCCTTAAATTACAGCTTCTAGAACCTGAATGATAAATTTAAAGCATAAAGACATCATGTTTTCCAAACTTTATGTACAAGACAGAGGCCTCCAAAATCCTTTGGCTTTGACTTTGGTAGAAATGGGCTGGAATGAGGGGGACACGACTTTGTTGTAGCTTATGACCTGAGGATTTGTGCCTGGCTTTCACTTTTCTCCTGTCTTGTGTAAGCTAACAGGGTCAGAAAGGAGAAATGGCACTCCCAGGCCGTAGGCTAGTGACTGAGAAAGCACTTGATTCTGACTTGGTGCTGCTCTGGCTTGCGTTTTAGTCCTGAATCTGTCTCTTATGGTCTTGGTGATTAATTCAAAGGTATTGCAGGAAGAAGACTCAATCCCACCCTCCCCCACTTAACTTCTGGGCCTATTTCATTATTTAATTTTGAAAACTCTGTAGCAGTAAAGTTAAGGACATGTGATGTATCTCACCACACGATGGCAAAACTGGCAATTTAATCACTGTAGACTTAACTGATAAAAAGTGAATATTGTATATTAATTTATTACTACTGAGAGTCACCTTTTTAAAAAAGAAAAACTTCCATTTTCATTGACTATGATATTGAAAAGAGAGTAGTTGAACGGCTCCTATGTCTGAAATTAATTTTGCTATTTGTTTTTCATTAGGCAGACAATGTAGATTTCCAGCGCCGAGCCATCATTGAGCTCAAAAAAGTGATGGATGATCTGTCTCCGAACCAGAGGAAACGAAGAAGGAGTCAGATGCTGTTTCGGGGCCGGAGAGCATCCAAATAAGGGTCCTGATACCTATAATATTTGAATTCTTAAATCAAAATCTATTTATTAATATTTATTAATATTTAAAATTATATGGAGGATATATTTTTACTCATTAATCAAGAAATATTTAATAGCAACTTTAATATAATGAAAATGAATATCTATTAATATATATTATTTATGATTCCTATATCCTGTAACTATTCCTCTTGTCCCTTTTTCCTCTCTGACTAATTAGGAAGACTGTGATGCTTCAGCTCTATCTCAGGGGCCAGCAAAGCAGCTGAGCTGAGCAAGACCCCAGGGGTTGTGTATTTATTTTATTTGATGATACAAGAAACACTTTTAGATAAAATCACACCATCTAGTTGTGGCCTATTTGAGAACCTGTCTGCATTCTGAGCCAGTGCTTTAATGGCATCACTCAGACAGCGCCTGAACATGTCAGGTGATATAATCTGACCCCTGGGAAAAACACCGCATCTCAGGAGATTTCATACCTGGTGCTTCTAAATATTGCTGACAACTGTGATAGAACCCAAATGGAAAGTAACTCACTTGTTTAGCTTATCAATTTCTAATATATATGAATAAAGTATAATTTTAAAAATACTCATGCTGTGTCAGACTTTTTCTTAATGAGGACCTGGACAAATGAACTACATACTTCAGAATTAGAAGGAAAATGGTAATTTTTAGCAGGAAAATCCTAGCATTGCATTAGGTTCTTTTCAAATGATGTTTTCTCTCTGTTAGCAATTTATTATTGGCTTTCACTGCTCCATTTGGCAGCTATTTGAATTATGTTTCCAAGATATGGATTTAATTATAAAACCATTCTATTCAGAGCTCCTGCTATGCCAAGTGGTCCAAACTTCTTAGTTTGGCACCAGAATTTTGTTGCTATCCTTTTCTTCCTTCTCCTTTCCCTTCCTCAGTTTGGTGTCTCCCTTCTTAATCCACTTTGGGAAAATACCTATGAGTGTGAGAGAAGAGAGGCAGAGGGAGGGAGAGGGAAAAGGGAAATTATAAAACCATTCTATTCAGAGCTCCTGCTATGCCAAGTGGTCCAAACTTCTTAGTTTGGCACCAGAATTTTGTTGCTATCCTTTTCTTCCTTCTCCTTTCCCTTCCTCAGTTTGGTGTCTCCCTTCTTAATCCACTTTGGGAAAATACCTATGAGTGTGAGAGAAGAGAGGCAGAGGGAGGGAGAGGGAAAAGGGAGAGGGAGGGAGAGGGAGGGAGAGAGGGAGAGAGAGAGAGAGAGAGAGAGAGGAAGGGAGGGAGGGAGACCTGGATTGAAATCTGGGTAAGACATTGAAAGGAGTGTCCTTAATAAATTATTTCTATTTTCTAAGCTTCAGTGTTCTTACCTGCAAAAAAGAAGAATTGTGTCTTTCTCATAATACATGGTGAGAGTTCATTTTGTCACTCAGAAAGTATTGGGGTTTCCTACTATGTACCTAAATGCTTAAAATACCTTAGTCAACAAAAACAGAATCATTCTGGTCCTTGGAGAGTTTGAAATTGAGCACAGAGGAGATAGAAAATGAACAAAATAAATAATATGTAAAGAAATTATGTGATGTTAGAAAGTGATCAATGTAGGAAAAACATAAAAGTAGCACAGAATGAAGGAAATGGAAATACTGTGAGTGGGGTAGAGTAGATGGGCTAGAGATTTAAATCAAGTGACTATAGTTGCTCTCATCAAAAACATTTGAAGAAGCACTTGTAAGGGAAGTACCACATTTGTATTACAGCAAGAGGTATACCCTTGCAAAAAATTGCAAAGTGGAGAGTTGCTTGGTGTTAACAGAACAGTCAGCAGCCATCATTTAAGGGGGATATAGGGAAAGTGTCCTTAGGAAAAAGCCAGTGTGTTTTTTAAGTAAGGAGGAGGTTGGGGGTATGATGAGTTGGTGGACTGTGAGTTACAGAAGACCCAGCAAGTTGATGTTAAGACAAGAGGTCAGGAAATGTGTGCAGGAATGTGTGATGAGTTTGAACTTCTTATGATTACTGACATAAACAAGGATAGTGCAGATCATAAGATAATTTCTCATGCTTTGGGGACATTTAGTGCTGATAAGATTGAGAGTGTCAAGGACAGAAGAGGTTAGGTATATAGATTACCTTCTTAATGGTTTCAATTGACCCTTTCACAATAGTAGGATCCAAGGCAATTGTTTATGTAAAGGGATCATTTTAGTCTTTGATCACTGAGTAATTAAGTAGCAGTGGATGAAATCTGATTCTAAAAGTTTTACATCTTTGATGAGAAAAAATAGAAGAATATCTAGACTAAGTTTGGTACGACTGTAACTGATATCAGATGTTGTCATTGCCTTTACTCTTGTTAGTACTTAAGATGGACTGATGCAGGCTACACGATATCTACAGATGGAGGGCTACTGTGAGATTATCCTGTCTACAACATAGAAGCAGATCATAGCTCTGAGGAAGGCATTGGGAATTCTCACTGCACACCCTCTTGAGAAGTGATTAATCTTGCAATTAGAAATGAAACCAAAGGAGGCATTAGGACTAGGTAAAATTTGACCCTGACTCTGAGACATGGAGAGAAATTGTGTTATGTGGTATGATGGTAGCAGAGAGTGGAATGGAGTGGAGGTTCTTTAGGAGAATGTGACTGGGGGCTGGTCTAGAGTTATAAGTTGCTATCTTTTATGTCTGTTTTTCATGACATGTCTCAGACATGTCATGTGGCTCGCAGAAGGAATAAACTCTGCTTTAGTCTCAGTGACCTGGGAGCTGCTAGGATTTCTCTCCCAATGCCAGCAGGGGTAGGTATCTCCCTCCGCTCAGGGGCATTGGCCTGCAAGGGGAGAATCTATGTATGTATGTGTGTGTGTATGTATGTGTGTGTGTGTGTGTGTGTGTGTATGTATGTGTGTGTGTATACAGTCTCACCCTTAGTGACTTTTAGAGAGAGCCACTACACTCCTCATAGTGGTATAAGAGAAAATATTTTTTCTATTGGCTTTGTAATAATACACACTTTTTATTTGATACTCTGGATGTCAGAATACAAAATTAGCCTCAGTGCATTAAAACAAAGAGATCAACAGGATTGCATTCCTGGTGAAGACTCCAGGGGGAATTTGTTTCCTTGCCTTTTCCAGTATGTGGAATTAGCTGAATTAGTCGTCTTCTCTTCCTTCAAAGCCAGCAGTGTAGCATTTTCTAATCATTCTCTCCCTCCTCCCTCTCTGTTTCTGTCTCCTTCTCCTTCTCCCTCTCTTTCCTTTCTCCCTCCCCTCCATCTCCTCCTTCTCCTTCTCCCTCTCTTTCTCTTTCTCCTTCACCTTCTCCTCCTTCTACTCTCCCTCCCCCCATCTCCTGTTTCCCTCTTCTAAGGAAACTTCTGATTACATTGGGGCCACTTGAATAATTCGGGATAAGGTCTTATCTCAAGATTTTAAACTTAAGCACATTGAACAAGTTATTTCTGCCTTTAAAGTAGCATTTACAGATCCTGGGAATTAGACATACACATCTTTGGAGATCCATTAATGCTGTCCATCACAGAGGGGCTGTCTGAACAAGGTAGTCAGAATGTGAGCAAAACACATGCAGAACAGCCTGATGCACGGCTCACAGTCCAAGCAAGATATGGAGGTCATCTCTGTGTTAGGATGGCCCAGCATGAGGAGGGAGAGTGGAGTAAGAATGCAGCAATGCAGAAGAAGGTGTGTTAGTACAGTTGAAGAATTGTTACACACAGAGGACTGAGTAAGTAAACATATGAAGGATAGCGGGAGCTTGCTGCTCATTGTTGGAGAGAGAATTACAATTCAGAAAGGGAGAAAATGAGAATAAACCATACAATATTAAATTGTATGTGTCAATATGAATCTATGATCTTCAATATAGTGAGAAATAGAATAAATAGATGCAAGTATCATTTTGCATATATATTCCTTGACTCTATTCAATGAGGAACCTGGAAAAAGCAACACCTCAGTATCAATGAGGACACCTAATGCCCACATCTTGATCTCTAACTATTATTTTCTACGGTGAGGAAGCACAACTTTTTGGAGAATTGACTACTTTTCGGGGTGGGGTGGCAAAGTACCAGACATGCCTTACTGGGTTAGAAAGCAAGAAGTATTCAGACAGTGCTAAAAGCAGGTTTAAACCACAGAAACCAGCTGGAAGGGAATCCTACTGGCCAAATATGGAAAAATTTTAGCATCAGAAATAATCATGGGCAATGTATTATAACTTACTTAGCTAGGTAAATTTTCTACCCCTCTCTGAGATCGTTGTCAGTGTGACCCAGACTCTGAGACATGGAAAGATATAAACTGTTTTATGTGGTATGATGGTAGCAGAGAGTGAGGCAGGGAGAAGTCCCTTAGGATACAATAAAAAATCAAGTGCATATTCTAATATAAATGAGGAAAGTGAAAGGTTGAAAAGGAATGGAATGTTTAAATAGTTCCTAGTTATTTCACTGCAAGATACCTATTGACTCAAAATCAGAAGAGATTAAATTTATGATGGGTAATCCTAGAAGATACTATCTTAAGGAATAAATGTGAATATCATTCATAACAGGATAATTTAAAATGACATGCCACCTGATAGGATGTAATAAAATGAACACAATATACCCTCTATGATATCACTGTGAAAGATGAATAAACTATTTTTATCATGAAAAAAATCATACAAAGAGGCACGTTGAGGAAAATGCTATAAAATATAAGGTCTGTAGTATTCACGTGTCAATGTTTTATAAGTTAAGAGAAGACTGAGGAGTGAGGAACAGCTCCATTCTAAAATGGATTAAAGACACATAGGATTCAATGCAGTATAAGTTCTGAACTGGATCCTTTTGCAATAAGAGGCATTTTTAGAATACTTGCTAACACCTGAATAAAGTATATACCAGTTGAATATGATAGTAATATATACAAATAAGCTTCTTGATTTTGGTGGTTGTATCATGGTTATACAGGAGACATCTTTGTGGGTGAGAAATGTACACTAAAGTATTCTCAGGTGATAGAGCGTGATATCAGCAATCTGAGATGATTCAGGATAAGTAGTTTTTCTAATGCTTCTGTGAGTCTGTGATTCTGTTAAAATAAAAATATGAAACATTACTACGAATTATTTCAGAGTCACAGGATAGTGAAGTCTAAAATTCTTGAGACACTTCATTCCAATCACATCAGATAACTTAGAATTCCCATATTCAACCTGTAATGGGTTGAATTTGAAGATCACAGTCCTAAGGCTTTGTGCCTAGGCCAACTAAAACACTGAGATTTAATAGAAAGATGATATAACATTGCCTTTTCCACATATTTCACCACACTCCATTGGAGCTTTGGTAATAACAGTGACTCACAGGTGAGAGAGGAGCACAACAGACTCTTTCTGAGAAGAAGAACTGAGGAAATCTCAAAGTTAAGAAGGGATGCACAAAAAAGGGCACCTCAAAAAGAACAAAAAAGAACTTGAAGAGGCACGGCAAACGTCAAAACCAGACAGTGCACAGACATTTGAATTATCAGACACAAAATTTAAAACAATTACAGCTATTATGTTAAAGGTTATAATGGAAAAAGTAGATAATGTGAAAGAATAAATGGGTAACATATGACTTGAAAGGTGGAAATTCTAAGAATACAAAGGAAGTAGCATAAATAAAAAACACTCTAACAGAAGTGAAAAACGCCATTGTGAGCTCATCAGTAGACACAACAGAACCAAGGAAAGAACCAGTGAGCTTAGAAGTAGGTAAAAATAACTTCCCAAACTAAAATGCAGAGAGAAAGAAGATCCAATACAAATAAAAAATAAAACAAAACAGCAATATCATAAAACCAGTACAGAACATCTAAAAACTGGGAGAGAGTTTTAACAGTTGAAATAAAACTATAGATTCTCAAAAAAGCAGTTACCTAAACAAATTCCTATAAAACTTTCCCAAGGACAATCATATTTAAATTGCAGAAAAGCAAAGACAATGAATACAATTACAACGGAATTCTTGTCATACACAATTCTTGTGTGTTTCCCATTGTAACAAATTATCACAAATTTAGTGGCTAAATCAGTATGAATTTATAGTTTCACAGCTCTAGAGGTCAAAAATTCAAAATTAATCTCACTAGGCTAAAATCAGTGTTTTAGGCAGCTCTGTGTTGCTTCTGGCGGCACTAGGAGAGAAGCTGTTTCTTGGCTCTTTCAGTTTCTAAGGCAGCCTGCATTCCTTGGCTTGTGGCCTCTTGCCTTCATCTTCACAGCCAGAAAGGTTGGTCTGAGTCCTCTTGCTGCCATCTCTATGGTACATTCTCCGCCTACTTTTCCACTATAAAAGCCCTTGTGTTTATATGGGGTCATAGATGAGGAAATCATATTAGATTACCTCCGTGGTAATCACTATCTTTCTTGTAACAGCTTTGAAAATAACCTTAATGGTGTCTCATTCATTGAGTATTTGGTATCAGGCTTCACACTGGGTTCTGTTTTTCTTCTGAAAAAAAAAAAAACCCCACAACCGTTGCTTAAGTAAAGCTAAATGTATTAAGCCCATTGCAATAAGGGAGGGAAAATATGATAAAAATCCTACTAGAATCTCAGAGAAGGAGGTCAGGAGTGGGTATTTATGGAGCTGGGAGCTTTGTACTCAACTGGACTCTTTCAATGAAGGGAGATTGAGATGGGCAATTTCATGATATAATAGTTCAGGTCTAAGGGCTGGGGATGTAGCTTAGAGGTGCCACGCCTGCCCGGCAAATGCAAGGTCCTGAGTCTAATCCCTGGTATTGAAAACAAAAACAACAGTTCAAGTCTCATAGAAAATGAGGTAAGGTTTGCGAAGCAATTTTTGATATATAAGCAGTTATTAATAATCAGTGAGCAATCTAATGTCCTGAAGAGTTTGCTTGTTCAGTTAAGCAAAGTATTTGTTCAGAAGATAATGATTGTCAGTAATTTCCTGAAGCAAACAGTGTTGTCATCTGTAGATTTATTTTCCTGGAAAATAGTTTTCTGGAGCTAAGTCTTCTTGATTCAAGTGGCCTGAAGTCTCAGTTGAGCTAGCTAAGACACACAAATGCAGGTAATCCCAGTTCTTATAAGTTCATAAAAGTATTGGCTACTAAGAAAAACACTTTTCCCTTTTAGCTTTACAACCTTAAAATAGTTTTTATAATAATTTTACACTTTAGACATAATCAGATAGTTACCCTGAATACACAGTCAATGGAAAAAATTGGCAAGGACTGAGGAATTTTGACTTATCTGTACCATACTCAGCATTTGAGGGCTACAGGAGAAAATACAAAGCCAAGAGTCTAGAATGAGACTTTGCTTGCTGCATGACATGGCTTCCTTTGGTCAGATGCTTATGAAGGTTCAAAGGCGAAAGTGCCAACTCCCCTCTAAACTGCAGCTGTAAAGCCACATCAGAGAGCCAATGACATCCTGGGTACAGTCCCCCAAAGGATGCATAATAAACAATCATATGGTAGAGATAAAAGCTCTTGTTCAGAGTTCAGTTAGTCCTTGATTTCATTAGTGGAAACACTTCAAGTCTCCCTTCTTTCATTTTTAAAATAGGAGCTCATGAGGCAATTGTGAAGATTGAATAAGAAAATACCTAAAAACGCTTGCAAAAACAAGGCAATGCTCTGTACATCTATAATTACTGATGATATTTTTGTTGAATAAATCATTGAATCATTGTCATTACCTTCCCACAATGACAAGTTCTCTTTAATTTTTCTAAATTTTAAATTTCACGTTTTAATGGAATACGTAGTGATATTTTGATACCTACATAATGCATGTATTCTGTACTATGTGCCATAATTATACATATTAATGAATGCAGTGTGATGTATTGATACATATTTTATACATATGGTTTGATAATTGTGTTCAATTCAGGCTTACTAGCATATCCATTCCTTTGTGCTGGAAACATTCAAAATCCTCTTTAATCGCTATTTTAGATTATCTGGTAAGTTGTTACAGTGGTAATTACCCCACTGTGCTATAGATGACTAACTCTTCTATCTACCTGAATTTTTGCACTGGTTAGCCATCCTTTCCCTATTCTACTCCCTATTGTGCTTCTGAAGACTCTGCTAAGTATTATTTTATTCTTGCACTATGAGATAAACTTTTTTAGCTTCTACATATGAGTGAGAACATGTGGTTCTTGTCTTTGTGTGCCTTTATTTCATCAACACAATGTCTTCCAGGTTCATCTTGTTGTCTCACATAACAGGAATTCATTCTTTTTCTATGGTTGAGTATATTTTTTAAAATTTTAAATTGAATTTATTGGTACATTCTAGGTATACAGTACAGTTACATTCATTACTGGCATCTTGTACCTTCACATGACAGGCCTTGGTTCTCATTTTTTCCCCTTGTCCCTGCCCTTCCTTCACCCCCTCCTCCCCTCCCCACCTTTGAACACTTTAATTCCATTTTTACATTTTCTCATATTTTTTTCCTTTTCCCTTATTCCCCTTTCCCTATCCTTCTCACTGTCCCTATACCTTTGGTTCTTTTCTTTCTATTTCACATTGCTAATTGTCCCATTGGGATCTTGAGTACTATTTTAGTTTTTCACATCAGAGAAACTATTTGGTATTTGCATATGTGTGACTTATTTATTTCACTTAGGAGTATATCCTCAAAATGTACCCATTTACCTATGAACAAATCTACTTTCTCATTCTGGCTGAGTATATTTAATTGTGTATAGGTACTGCATTTTCTTTATACATTAAGCCACTGATAGATACCTATGTTGATTTTAAATCTTGGTTATTGTGAATAATGCTAGAATAAATATGGATATACAGGTATCTTTTTGGCTATATATTCTGATTTCTTTTTCTTTGGCTATAT
>NW_022900927.1:32948258-32964072 GCF_012274545.1 Fukomys damarensis | reverse complement strand
ATATATATACCAGGAATTGTTAAGTCATATAGTAGTTCTATTTTTGCTTTGTTAAGGTGCCTCTACATCATTTTCCAGAATGGCTATGCCAGTTTATATCCCTCCCAACAGTGTATGAGAGTTTTTCTTTCTCTACATCCTCACCAGCATTTGTTATGTTTTGTATTTTTGATGATCGCTATTCCAACCTGCATGATATAACTTCTCATTTATAGTTTTGATTTGCATTTTTACTCACAAGTAATGATTTTTATCATTTTTTCATATACTTGATGCCTATTTGTATTTCTTCCTTTGAAAAATGTCTATTTAGATCATTTGGTCATTTTCTATTTGGATTATCTATATTTTTGCTATTGAGTTAAATTCCTTGTGACTTTTGAATATTAATCCCTTGGCAGGTAAATAGTGTGCATATATTTTTCCCATTCTGTAGGTTGTTTCTTCACTATGCTGATTATTTCCTTTGTTGTGCAAAACCTTTTGAGCTTGATGTAGTCTCACTTCACTATTTTTGCTTTTGTTTGCCCTTGTTATTGAAGTTTTATAAAAACAGAACAACACCTTTGTCCATCTATACCAATATCCTAAAATGTTTCTGCTGTTTTTATGACTGTTGGTGATTGTCAACTTGACTGTATTAGGAGCCATATAGCAAATTAGTAAAGCACATTTTTGGGTTTGTCTGGTTGAGATATGGGGTATGACCTTAGGGACTATATCTGGTTCCTACTCTTTTTCTCTTTGACACTATTCTTATGCTCTGCTTTGTTTCTTCTACGAGTTGAGAAGCATCTACCACTAAGCTTTTCCAACACATTGCCTTCTGCTTTGGAACCAACTAACCATGGACTGAACCCGCTTTAGACCACGAAACAAATAAAGTATTTTTAAAATTGTGGGTGTCAGCTATTTTTTCCCCAGAAATGGGAAAGCTCCCCAATACAATCATATTCTAGTAGTTTCATGTTCTTTTTGTCTTACATTTACATTTTTAATTCATTTGAGTTGATTTTTCTATATTGTCAGAAATATAGACTTCCTGATCTGAAGAATTTCTCATTCCTAAAAGCATAGATGCAGCAAGTGGTTAAGGAATAAGTCACATTAAAAAAATTTACCCATATTTTAATTGGTGTTGTGTATCATGCCTTAGGTTACTGTGAGAGTTTTGTGAAGCCTTATATCTTGGTCTCAACCAGAAGAGTGAAGTTTGGGATTGAGATAGGTAGGGCTTGCACAGTTGACCTAGCTTTGGAGATTTTGGTTGAGAAGGTGAAGAGCCTCCTGAAAGTCAATGCCACACTGTGACACAGAAGTTTCGAGGATAGATAGTTCATGCCATCCAAACTTTGGAGATAGATGTGGCTAAATGTGATTTGACACAATCTGTCCATAACAAGCTGGACCACCACTGGGGAACTGGATCTTCATGGGCAGTATATAGTCCTCCCAAGGAGACTCACGGGTGAGGAGGTCAGGGTACTTTTTGAGGTATCTGATTAAGTTGTTCTGAGACAGAAGAAGGAAGGAAGGAGTCAGGGAGCTTGAGAGGTCAGAAGAGTGTCAAAGTACTTCTCTGTTGCATCTGAACTCTGCTAAACTTCTGTGAGTGTTAAAATGATATGGTAGCTATGTGCCTTACCCGTATCAATCTTGGCTCACATCTGTGGCATGAGGGTCAGAGTAGGATGAGGATGAAACTCTATAGAGCTGTGTAAGGCAAAGATGGGAACCTGGCAACATGTTCTAGGTGGGGAAAGATGCATAAATAATAAAGAGCTTTGCAAGAAGTTCAAGTAGCCATTCTGGGATAAAAATTTTGAGGTTATGATTTTTCTTGGAGCATTTTCTTTTTAGAAATATCAAATATTTATGAGTATCTGGCTCTATTACTCAACAGTTATGTGAGTAATAAATAAAATTTTATTAACTCAAAATCAACAGATGTGTTTTATGTAAATGTGATCTATAATGATACATTTTGTAGAAAGAATTTTGTAGTTCTCCAAGTGCCAAAATTTATGAATCATATTGGAATGAGGAAATACTGCAGAAATTTTTATTCCTGGAATTTCTTTAGGGGCTTAAAAGTCTACTTTCTTGAATTTTTAAAGATTTATCAGCTCTTCCTTTCAAAAATTACCCTAAGAAGGATTTTGTGATTCATGTTAAGAATTATATGATAAGAAAATGAGAAAGAACATAATGCTTGAAGATCATATCAAACTAATAATGTATTTCGATTATCAGTCTGTTACATAAATTTTTGTTTATTTCATATCCTTTTTTGCTGTCATATATATGTGTATTTGAAATTTTTATTTAGTATCTTCATTTCTTGTTATCATGTATGTTTGCAATATTTAATAAAAAACTGTTAAAAAGAATGTGTAATGGTATTATTTTGAATCTTCGTCTCATTTACTTTCTCTGTATTTGTTTGATCTTGGACCTTCCTTCTCAGCAAAATAGACCATTCTGTGCTTGTTGTCAGTGAGAAGTAATGTAACAGTGGAAAAACAGAAAAATAAAGTTCTCTGCTGGAGTTTCAAAAGCTTAGGACCTTCAAAAATAAATGATATTTATGATACAAACATAGAGCTTGAGAGAAAGCGTCATGAGCTACAGGGATAATAAGGCTCTGCCACTGTCAAACTGATCATGGCTAATAGGAATAAGGAGAAATGAAAATGGTGATAGAGGAAAGAAGTTGGAGAACTTTGAGATAATAAAGCTTTATGTAAAAGAATTATGTGGTCCAAATGGGATCTCCATATTTAGGTCAGCCAGCTTCTTCTTGAGCAGTTGCCAAGCATCATCTACTCTCACACAAATAGCACTTATCTAAGGATTGTTTTCTTCAATTATACCAAGGGATTCTGGGAAACCAACTCTATTTATGGCTAAAAAAATCTGTTAATGCTTCACCAGACACTAGCATATAATTTTGCTCTTTCTGTTCATATTTTAAGATTTGATGATCTTATTTGTCAGAACAGTGCTTATAAAATAATGTGCTTGCTTTGTAGAAATAAGAAAAATAATTCATGATAAATGTTATGGTTTTTATCTAGCTGTTCCCCCAATGCCTCATGAGCTCATAGGTTGGGTTTTGGGAATGGCTACATTATGGGTGTGTGATACTGGATTTGTTCACTGATTAATAGTTCTGAGTGGGGTGTGGATGATAGAGGGAAGACCCATCCTGGGAATGGATGGCCTCAGCCAGTAGGCTTGCAGTTTGGATAGAATAAAAACAGAATGAAGAAGAAAGTCTCGCTGTTCCCTGCCTGACTTGCTATGGGCTTTTTCTCCTCTACCATGCCTCTCTGCCATTCCACCCTGCTTTGGAGGCAGTGGCTATGGAGCGAAACCTCTGTAAACTGTGAGCCAAAATAAACTTTTCCTCTTTTAACTTGGAGGTTTCAAGTGTTTTGTCCCAGCAATAAGAATTAACTAAGACAATAAATAAACACTGAAATTTCTGTATGTTTGAGTGATTTACAGATACTGTTGTTGGTGTGCACCAGGATTTCTTATTAGTTTAGAGAGAAAAAGTATTATCAATATGATTGATAATGAAATATGATTATATCTGATAGAAACTTCTGTGGGCTGGAGTATGTTTTTAGTGGAATCCAATAGAAATGTTTCTAAGTCAGTCTCTTGTCATTGCGTCCTGCTTGGGGATACCCATTAGTAGATGCTGAGATTCACTATGGATTATTTGCACTTCAGTGGCCATAAGGAAAGTGAGCTTAGCGCTCTAGGAAGCACTGTCTGTCAGTATATTCACTGGGGCTTATGCTTCCTCCACAACTTACCATATTAATTCTGGGTCTTTATGCATATGCCAACCTATTCTTTGCTCCTCAGGCTTTCCAGGGACTTTGCATAGAGCATAGAAATCCTTCTAAAAATTAAGGCATTTATTAGTGGACTAAATGAGACATGGCACTCTAATTATGTTAGTCCTTCATGTACAGGGAAAATGAACTAATATGTGTTTTTTTCAACAAAGGACTAAACACATATAAAGTAGTGTTACATGGTTTTAAATGGTCTTCATTTTGGAATGTAAGAGTTGTCTATCTTTGAAGGGCAGATGATATAAAATAAGGAAGTCTTAGCAGAGTAAGATTCAAAGGTGGGAAAGCGAAGCGAGCTAAGCAAAGGAAAAAACAACCTTGTTTTCCTCTGTGCTGGGGGTGCTTCATTAGGTGCAGACCTCACAGGAGGGGTGAGAATAGGACAGATCAGTTCAACAGGAGCCACTTACAGTCAGTAACACAGCACTTGCCCTCTTAGGTTCAGTTCTAATGTTTGACCATTAGGATATCTGTGGGTAAGCAGATTCCATTTTTATTATTCATTCTTGAACTCAAGTTGCTTTACTGATCTTGTACCTGACCAATGGCACAGAAACTGTTTTACCACCTTGGTTTCATTTGGCTTTCAATAACCCAGGTCTTTGTAAGGCATTCAAAGATGATGATGAGAAGTGTATTATACTTTTTTTTAAATCAAAGAGAACTTGATTTTTGTTTTATAAACTTCCCTCTTAAGACTGATTTCATTGTGTCTCATAAATTCTAGCATATTGCAATATATTGTTTTTTTGTCCTAGTATGTATGTTATCATGAACATAATTTATCTTCATGCCTTTATTTACTCAGTACTTAAACTTTACCATTTGAAAAGAAAATAAATCCCATTAAGATAGAGCTGATTTGTTTCTGTATACATGTAGTCAAATGTGATTTAGACTCAGTAGAGGGAAAAAATATTCTTTTGTGTAAGACTTAGCTTCATGATAACAAAGAATGTTCCTAGAAACTCAAAGATGTACTTAGGACATTCCAATAGAATAGTAGCTCAAAGTTACCATAGCACAGTTATGAGTTTTACTCAAACTTTCAAGACATTTTCTCAGATTTTTCCAGGAATATTTATTTCCATTTTAAAATAACAAGACTAATTAATCTTTGAGCTTTTCTAGACTTCTGGACTCCAAGATGATTTTTCACTCTCTAAAAGGTGCCCATATGTATCCCAGGGATATGAAAAATCCAAAAGAATTAAAGGATAAATACTGTCTGGCTATAGTGAAACAATAGTTCGATTCTAAGGAAATTTTCAAGTGGTAGGGAAGATTAAACCTCCATATTAGCCTCCAGAATAATTTTTAAGATAGGGATAAATACAGTGCCTATCAAGTTATTATATATATTAAAATTAATAATGTACACAAGTTGCCTAAGACATAAAGCAATTCTTCATGACAAAACTGTCTCATGCATTGCAGAACTGGAAACATTCATAGCTTTTCCATGCATGAAGTTCCAGTAGGATTTCTGAAATCATTGTGACATCAAAATTGATCATGTACATTTCCAAAATTACTTGTGGGTGAAAAAGTGGTGGGTGCCCTAAGAACTGAATTTTAAAAAGCCTTCAGACTCTGTGTATACATGAAAACATCACTCTGCAGACTCACCCTTCTTGTTTCTGATCAGTGTGCTTATTCTTCCAAAGAATTTGACAAGGCCACTTCATATAACTTCCATTTAAATTTTTCCCTTCATTGAGGAGAAAATTTACACACAAGGTACTGAAGACATTGGGAGAATAGAAATCATGAATATGAGTTCTATGATTGGAATATAGTGTTCCCCAAATGCCCCTGGTGTTCAAATTATCGATGGAGGTGGAAACTTCGGGAGGCAGAGCCTTGTGAAGGTCCTTGGATTTCAGCTGGTTTTCTTTCTTTCTGCCTCCTGGTTCATGATACATGTGGGTTGCTTTCTCACTATGATGTGCTGCCATTACCAGATTCCCAAATAAAGAGGCCTGCCAAATCTTGAACTGGAACCTCCAAAAGCAAAGTAAATATTTTCTTATTATAAAGTAATCACCTCAGATATTTTGTTATTAGTGACATGAAGCTAACTCTTATGGTTTATATCTAGGCATCCCCACAGAACCTTATGTACTCATAGGTGGGGCTTTGGGGAGGTGATTAGATCATGGCGCTGTGACACTTATCTGTGGATTAGTCTACTGATGAATTTATAGCTAAATATGAGGTTGGGAGGTGAAGTCTGGTCTGAGTAGGAGGGTCAGTGGGGGCGTGGCCCTCCTCCCTAGATCTCTCTGTGCTTCCCACTGCCGTTCCATGAGCTTTCTCCTCAGCCATGCCCCTCTGCCAGGCTACCCTGCCTTGGAGGTAGCCAACTATAGACTGAAATTCCTACAAAGTGTGAGCCAAAATGAACATTTCCTCCTTAGAGTTGTGGTGTCAGGTATTGTGTCTCAGTGGTGATAAAGTAACTAAGATACTAACTAATAAAATAAGTAACCAACTTTGGTTGAGTTGGGGGCACCAAGAACTTTGAGTAACTAAGTCTTCACTATCTTTGTTTTTATCATTACCTTTAGGGAGTAGAACCACAGTAGAAAATGCTGTGTAATTGGAAAATGACATGCTGGAAACTCTAGTTCAGGAGTTAGGAAATCCCCACTGTTGGTTTCCTTAATCTAACATGCTGGGGTTAATCAAATGTAACTGAAGGGGCCAGTTCCTAAAGCCATGTTAGCCTGCAATGAGGCAGTGTCTGTATAGCATAAGAACAATTCCAGTCAATTTGTGGAATAACATCGATGAGGGTAGATTGCCATAATGTTGTTAAAAGCATGCTTGTTTCCCTGAGTTCTTTTTGTATTTTATTTTCACTCAGAGCTGCAGGAGGTGAATCAGGAAGGCAGAAAACACATACTCAGAAAAATCAGCAATAAAAAAGAAAAGTACATCATGGATCACTCAGCAAATCATAGCCCCCAAAAGCTCACATCACTTTCAATCAGTGTTTCAATATGTGAGACTTGGCGTCTTTCCCAGGACATCCAATTATTAGATTCTTAGTGATGTGTATATTCTGAGAGAAGTAAATGTCTCATTTAATTCTGGTTTGGCTGTGTAAGTGTTAGTTTTTGGCTTTTAAAGGTGAATGCTGTGGTTCCTGCTGTTTCATGCTCGTTGTCTCTTTGCTCACTTTGGATGATACAAAGACAGACAATGTAGAAAAATAGTTCTTGGCTGATTATATGACTTCCAGCATTGGAGCAGTGACCTGGACTCCTTCTTGAACTGAGCAGAGGAGAAAATAGGGATTTAAAGAAGATTTTGGGGCATGGTTAAGGAAAGGACTATTTCAAGGGACTCTTCTGAAATGAGAAGACTGAGTTGGGAAACAAAGTCTGTTCTTATGAGATTTTTTTTTCCTGACAAATGTCTTAAAGGTCACATGCCTAAAGTATAAGAATGTTTTTAACCACACAAGTTTCAGTAAAATCAAAATCAAATGCTACTAAGGAAACCAGTTTTGTTTTTTTTTTAAATTTTGAACTTCAGGCTAGCAACTAAAGGAAATTGTAGCCCATGGACCTGAGTGGCTTGAAGTACTAAATAGTCTAGCAAGCAGTGCCAGGGAAACCACAGACTAGGTTTTCTACCCTAATATGTGGAAACATGTTTATTTTCATCTTTGTCCTATCTCAAAGACTACACCAGAATGTTGCTGTTAATAGCTGATTCACACACAATTCACTAAAACGGCTATACACCCCAAGTGGCAAAACATCAAGAGACCTGCTTTCAGCAATACTGGAACTTCAAGTGTGTCTTGAGAAGTAGATTCCTAACACTGCTCACCAGAAGGACTTGGCATTTGCTTTGTGTTCCTTATTAGATAGTAGGGAAAGGTAGACTTTAAGAGATGACAGGAAACAGCTTCTCAGAAGCAAAACGAGAGTCATTTTTAGATTTAGCAGGTGGGGGTGGTGGTGGTGGGGTAGGCAAGTAGGCTGGCTAATAGATGCAAATAGTCAGTATATAAGGGCTAAAGGTGTTTGCTGGACATAAGTAAGCAGGAGCCAGAGAATACAGTTGGTTGAGGCAAATTACTTCCAAGCCCTGAAAAAGATATTATAATTCAGGGGAGCATATTGGACTTTCTGTGAAATGTGTCTGTGGAATGCAGATGTAAATTATATTTCACACTTCTCCACCTCTTTTGCCCCTGTTGTATCCAGAATTTTTGTTTGAAAGAGTAAAACATCAGTGAAAATCACTGAAAATCTTTAGCACAGTGTCTGGAACAATATCAATACTCAGTAAAAACTATTATTTTATTATTATCATCATTTTTCATTTTAGTTGAATTTTTAAAAATTCCCAGCCCATTGATGGTCACAAAGTACCTTTTTAATCAATACTTATTAAATGCTTAGTAAATTGGAGTATCTGAAGTGGTAATAATGTTGTAAAACATTTATCTTGGATTTTCTATGTGTGTATGTACTTACTGTAGCGAATTGAGAGCTGGTGCTGAACTCCACATGGAGTTCTACAAGAGCTCCTGACTGAGGGTCTAGATTACTCATGTAGTAAATACAGTGCCAGGGCTCAAACCCAGGCAGCCTTACTCCAGAAACTAGGTTGTTCACTAGGACATCTCACTTGAGAGAAGTGGAAGTGAGTCAGGAACTGGAGGTCCAGGTGTTTTGGGAATCCTATCAGGGCAGCGAATCTCAAAAATAGCTGAGATGGATCTCCTTTGCACAGCAGAGAAGGCTTTAGACCAGAAGGGGCTGTGGCAGAGAAGGTCTTCAGGGGCAGGGCTAGGCCTGGCAGCCATTTATTTTGCTGTACTGTGGCCTCCATACAGGCCTTCTCATTTTTCCCTCTCTTGGGGGGCTGCATGCTCCCAATAACACCTCTGAAATGAGGAGAGGAAGCAATTTGGCCAATTGTAGCAGCCACTGTAAAAGGAGAGCAATCAATGCAATTTAGAGAGCAAACATGATCATTGGGATCTGTGGCTAAGCTTCATAGGCTTGATCACAGAACCTCAGTGGAAAGTTACAGTCAAATGAACGTGAAAGGGGCTTGAATAAAATTTCAAAGCAGGAAAGTTGTGCCCTGTGCCCACTCCTTGTTTTTTGTGTTTCCTTTCTCACACCTCAATCCATGATAGATCGCAAAGTCTACTTAGGACTCCTTAATGTGATGATTCACTGTCCAAAGTTCTGGCGCCTAGAGTACTCCCTTCCTTGTTTCTCCCATCATGTCTTTCACTTGTTCTGCATCTCTCCCTGTCTGGCTAACCCAGCCAGAAGAGATATGACAGACTACTTTTATATAAGGAGCCAAATTTTATGTAGACAATTGAGTGACTTACTCTAGGAATGTTGGCATTTTCAAAAAAACATTCCTAATGTGCAGATGACTTGATTCTAAAATAATAATGTATGTATTTAGTTCAGTGGTGCTGCCACATGCCTTGCAAACACAGGGTCCTGAGTTTGATCCCTGGTACAAACAAAAACAACAACAACAACAACAAACAACAGCAAATCAATAAGGAAAAAGCTTCAGGCCCTGTCAACATGGCAGGGGACTTTTGGGACTGTTCCCAGATTGTAAGGTGTCAGTGACTGATCAGTCTACATGTGTGCAAAGGTGCGTAATTTCTGTGGGTGACATTTTAAGTGAGATATATGGTTTGTAATGCATTTTATTTTGTATTATCCTAAGTTATTCTTTAATTATTTTGTGTGTATATTTTATCTATTAAAGGGATTATCAGTTTTGGCTGACAAGAACAATTAACATGTATTTCTTGTACCAAATGGTACATTAGAAATATTCAACAAACAAATGTGTTTTCAGGTGGGAGAACAGTGAAAACTCTAGGTGGTTTGTTTAAGAATACATAAAAAACAAATAAAACTCTTTAAGCAATAATATTCATTCATAGAAAAATGTTTTAAAGGAGATATGGCCTAGAGTAACCTTACTAAAAAGATATGTCTTAGGGATCTCCCAAAAATTCTATTAAATCAGACTCAGTGATTGCCACCACCATTCCACAACTAGATTGAGGCTTGTAAAAATATGAACTAGGAGTGTCATTACCAAAATGAAAAGGGAGATACCCAACTTCACACTCCAATGAATAAATATAGTCAGCTATCCACAAACAAAAATAGCCCAGTCAAGGCTCAAGGCCCATTAAAAATCTCTAGCAACACAGTGGAGGAAAACTTAAAAAAATATGCACAAAAACAAGATAACCAGTGAAACTGGCATACCTAAGACTCTGGGAGACAGCCAGGAAGAAGAAGGCAGATGCTCTTTGTATTAGCCATACAGTGGAAACCATTGTGTTCTCCAGATCCCTGCTCTTCAGGACACTGGCAGCTCTTGCCAATGAGATAAGCAATCAACAAATCCACTGCAGAACCTCAGAGAGGGAAACATGGCTGAACATCCCTCTCCACTTCAAGAAGTAGTTTGTATGGAATTGCTTTGGGAAAAGTCACCAACAATCCCAGTCCTGTATAGGCCCTCACCACTGGGCTGTGGGCACTTCCCAAATACACTTCAAACCCTGGCTTTGTGGCTACTTGGGAGCTACCTACACATCAGATACCAGAGCCCTAATAAACTCATTTGCACTCTGAGCTCAGAAACTAAGTTATTGTTGCTCATGTCTATGCTCAAAGCCCCAGCTCAGCTGCCACAAACAGCCATATAACAGCCCAAGTCACTATGTGTGCATGCCTGTGCTTTTCTCCACAGTTTCCCAACGATTTCAGAAACATCTGTATCTTGTATACTATTAACAACACCATAGTAGGGTGCCAGTGTTCAAGGTATCAGTACCATTACTACTCCAGATTCTGGAGTCATAGCCCTTCCATGTGTGCCTGTGCTTCAAACTTCAGTTCTAAGCTTAATCTACAGGACATTATGTAATCAGCAGACATTGTGAAGAGGGATACTAGCCAAACCCAGAGCCAAGGGGCACCCCCTCAGCCATAACTTCCCCACTGGCAGTAAAAGAAGTATGGGGGGTGGGTGGGTGGCACTTAGCCTACATTTCCCCTAAAGAAACCAACTCTGGCTGCTACTGTGGATAGATAAAGCATTGGCTGCTGAGTATCCTAAAAAACTTTTCCAACACTGGCCTCAGCTGAGAAAGCTTCACAGAGTGAAGAACACAGCTGTGCTTTCAGTGATGGCAAAATCAGTGCACTAGACCCAGCAAAGACCCTCACCCTCCTCTTTTCTTGTGTTAGGGAAAAGTATATATCCAGCAAAACAAGCTCATGAAGACTCAAAGAGGAAACTATTTCATCAAATGTGCAGATATCAACACAAGACAAGAAACATGATAAGCAATGAGGTATAACAACACTAGAAGAACACAATAATATCCTAGTAGCTAGAATGGAGAAATATAACTACCTGACAAAAATTCAAAATTGCTTAAGGAAGTCCAACAAATTTCAAGAAAATATGAAGAACAATTCAATTAAATCTGAACAATAAAAGACCAAATTGAGAAATTTGATAGAGATTAAAATTAGAAGAAAATTTAAAAAATAAGGAGTTGAAAAATACAATGAATAAAATGAAAAAATGCCAACAGTGAGTGTCAGAACAGAATTAATCAAGCGGAAGGAAAAGAATCTGAATTTCAAGGCATATTATTTAAAAATATACCTTTACAGAAAAAGACAAAGGAATGAAAAACAATGGAAAAGCTTACAGGATTTATGTGACAGTATCAAAATAGAAAATATTGAAATTATAGTAGTTTAAGAAGTAAAACAAAGAGTAGAAAGACTATTTAAAGAAATAAAAGTGGAAAGCTTTTTCCCTGAATGAATGCTGTTGAAAAGAAAGTAGAAAGTAAACTATCATTACAGAAGAGGAAAGGAAGAAGGAGGGGGTGTAAAGATGGCTAATAAGGGGCAAAAATATGATAGAAATGCATTGTATACATTGAAATGCCCCCAAATGTGAAATTATGGAGGAAGTTGGTGCAAGAGGGTTATTGGGGGGATGGTAAAAGAATGTAATGTTCATGTTCAAATCTGCCAAAATGAAGTTCATTAATCTGTGTTATCAATATGCATTAACAAAAAGATAGAGTATAACAGTAACCCAGTAACGGTTCACTGAAAAACTAGAAGGACAGGGGAAGAAGGAAGAGAAGGGGAGAAAGAGGGAGGAAGAGGAGGAAAAGCAAAAAAGCAAGGCAAAAGAAAGGAAAGAAAGATCTCAAATGAATAGCATAATACTGATAGAACTTTTGCAAATTATCTCACAACCTACAAAATGTTAGGAAAATGTAAAATGACTTCTGCTGTCTCTAATAGCAATCTGCTCTGTTTAGTTTAATATTAGATACTGGAGGCATTGACCATGAAATGGGACATCTGGCCTCATCCCTGACCTTGAACACCCCATTCCCGTGGGCTAGAATAGCTAGACTAACCTTAAGGTAAACTCCCTAACTATAAAGAATTGCTGCATCTGGGTTAAAAGTTAACTGTCTTGTGATCATGATTTGTACATCAGTAATGTGAACTGAGGAGATGAATGAGGTCATGGTTGTAAACCGTATAAAAAAGAAGCTGTAACCCAATGCGAGGTTGATCACTGGCACTGCTCTTAGTGTGATCGACCTTTAGTGGGCAAAACAAACCTTTTATTATTTTACTTCCATTCTGCATCTCTATGTGTGTGTTATTTATCAATTCTTTCCACAACAATATTAAACCTTATGGAACAAACTAAGCCCACATTTAGTAAAAACAAACAAATGAAATAAACACAAGGAAATACAATAAGACCAATGAAATGAAATCAGCTTTCTGAAAATGCAAAATTGCACTTTTTTTTAACGACCAAGAGAAAATAAAAGATCAAATAAAAGCAGAAATGAAAGAGAAGACTACTGATACCACAGAAATACAAAGGATCATAAGTAAATAAATAAACAATGATACACCAACAAATGGGATATTGAAAAGGAATGGATAAATTCCTTGACTTTTACACCATGACAAGACTAGATTTTGAAGAAACAATTTTAAGAGATCAAAAATAAATAGGGAGATTGCATCAATAACAAAATGTCTCCATCAGAGAAAATAGTGAAACCTAATGGTTTTATTGCTGAATTTCATTAAATATTTTAAAAAGTATTAACATTAATTCTTCTCTAACTCTTCCAAAATTTAAGAGGAAAGAATGCTTCCAACTTCATTTAAAGAAACATCATTACTCTAATACCAAATCCAGAAGGGACTACCATAAAAAAATTCCAGATCAATATCCTTAATGAATATAGATGTAAAAAATCCTAAACAAAATATTAGCAAATCAAATTCAACATCATATTAAAAGGATCATTCATTATCATCAAGAAAGTTTTATCTCTGGGATGCAAGGATGGTTCAACATATGCATATCCTATTGTGAAATATCACATTAAGAGAATGGATGAAAGGAACAATGTGATCATCTCAACAGAGTCAGAAGAGACATTCAATAAAATTTAACATCTTTTTATGATAAAAAAATCTCCTAAGTTAAGTATAGAAGGAATGTACCTTAACAATTAAGGTCATACAAAATGAGCCCATAGCTAGCATCATACTCAATGATAAAATTTGAAAATTTTCTCTCTAAATTAGGAACAAGGATATCCACTGTCACAATTTCTATTTATCATAGTATAAGAAGTCCTACTCAGAGACATTAGACAAGAGAGAGAAATAAAAAGGCATCCAAATTGCAAAGGAAAGTTAAATTGTCTCTGCTTACAAATGACATGATCTTATGGATAGAAAACCTTAAAGATTTTACCACAAATATGTTAGAACTGATGAAAAGTTACAGGGTACAAATCAACCCTACAATGAGTAGTACAGTGGACCCTCAAGTTATGACTGGCCTGACATAGATGGATTATGACTGGAATTTTAGTTTTAACTTACAAACAAAGTCTTAAGTAACTACCTTTATGCTGGGAGCTTGTGCTTCCAGATGTTCTCAGACACAGATTTAACCCTTGAAGAGTTCCGGAAGGAACATTACAGCATCCTTTCTTGTGTGTGGTTAATTGAGAAATCCTAGGGCAATGTTTCTCTAACGACATTGAGGTGTGGCCAGAAGAAAATGTAGCCTAAAATTATATGAAGAGAGACTTTGCAATCTGTGTAGAGGAGCCTGACCAACTTGGGTTATAACCAGCTCTTGCAAACAAAATAAGTTCCTAAATTCAGGGTCCATTGTATTTCTACATGCTAATAATTATCTGAAAAATAGCAAGAAAAATGCCATTTATCATAGATACTAATAAAACAAAATATCTAAGAATAAATTAATTGAATGAGGAAAAAGAGCTCTAAAATGTAAATTATAAAACATTGACATGGAAACAAATAAATGGAAAAATATCCCATGTTTATGGATTAGAAGAATAGTGTTAAACTATCCATGCTGCTTAATGATCTACAGATTGATGGCAATTTATTTTTTTAATTGAATTTATTGGTACATTCTAGGTAGATAGTATAGTTACATTCATTACTGTGATCTTGTACCTTTACATGACAGGTCTTGGTTCTCATTTTTCCCCTTGACCCCACCCTCCCTTGACCCCCTCTTCCCCTCCCCACCTACAAAGACTTTAATTCCATTTTTACATTTTCTCATATTTTTTTCCTTTCCCTTATTCCCCTTCCCCTACCCTTCTCACTGTCCCTCCATCGTTAGTCCTTTTCTTCCTGTTTCACATTGCTAATTAACCCATTAGGATCTTTAGTACTATTTTAGTTTTTCACACCAGAGAAACTATTTGGTATTTACATATGTGTGGCTTATTATTTCACTTAGGAGTATATACTCAAAATGTACCCATTTAACTATGAATGAATCTACTTTCTCATTCTTTATGGTTGAGTAGTATTCCATTTATAGAAAAACAACATCTTCTTTATCCAGTTTCCAACTGATGGGCAGGTGGGCTATTTCCAAGTTTTAGCTATTACAAATGTGCTGCTATAAACATGGGTGCACATATATCACAGTGGTATGATTCTTTTAATTCTTTTGGAAAGATACCCAACAGAGGGATGGCTGGGTCAAATGGAACCTCTAATCCTAGTTCTTTGAGGTATCTCCATATTGACTTCCATAGTGGTTTCACCAGTCTGGACTCCCACCAACGATGGAGAAGGATTCCTTTCTCCCCACAACCCCGCCAACATTTGTTATTGTGTGATTTCTTGATAGCAGCCATTGTTGGTGGGGTGAGGTGAAATCTCAGTGTTGTTTTCATCTGTATCTCTTGAATGACCAGTGATGTGGAACATTTTTTCATATATTTCTTTGCTGCTTTTATTTCTTTTTCTGAGAAACATCTGTTCATTTCAGATACCCAGTTTTTAATTGGGTCTTTATATTTGGGGGGGCTGGTAGTTTTTTTTTTTGGCTTTTTTTTCTTTTTATTGAGTTTATTGGTACAATCTAGGTATACAATACAGTTACATTCATTATTGCGATCCCGTACCTTTACATAATAGGTCTTGACTCTCATTTTTCCCTCTTGTCCCTGTCCTCCCTTCACCCCCTCCTCCCCTCCCCATTTACAAGCACTTTATTTCCATTTTTTCTCCCTTAATATTTTTTTTTATTGAGTTTATTGGTACATTTAGGGATACAGTACAGTTACATTCATTGTTGGGATCATGTACCTTTACATGGCAAGTCTTGATTCTCATTTTTTTCCCCTTACCTCTGCCCTCCCTCAATTTCTCATTTTTTTCCCTCTCCCTCATTTCCTTTACCCCACCCTTCCACTTTCCCTACACCTTTAGCCCTTTACTTCCTATTTCATATTATTAATTATCTCATTAGGATCCTGTGAACTATTATAGTTTTTCACACCA
>NW_022900927.1:32940590-32947735 GCF_012274545.1 Fukomys damarensis | reverse complement strand
AAAAAAAAAAAAAAAGAAAAAAGAAAAGAGCCTGAATGATCTGTTTAGTGACTTCCTGTGCTTTGAGTTCAGGGTGTCCTGGTGGTTCACTATTGGCCTTTTCATCCTCATTTGCCCTACTGTTTGCCAGTGGTGAACTGGAAGTCTGTCTTTGTGTCTTGCTTAAGTATTTTCTCATTTTTATTTTTGTTGTCGGGCTGTCCTTGGTTTAATCTCTGGGTTATCACCCAAACATTTCTGGTATAGTTGTGCCCTAGCTTCTGGGTCTCTAACGACCCGCATTCTCATCTTCATAACATCAGAGAAACAGCTCATCAAATCAACCACAATCCTTTATCCCAAATGATACAATCAGCAACACATTAAGATCAAGTAGAACTTGGAAACTGACCACCTGTGATAGTCTCTAGTCTATCACCCTTAAACCATTTGAATTAAAATGAAATCAAGAAGCAGTCCAGAACATGTCTGCAGTGAACAAACTTTTCAATATAGTATATTTACCATTTAATGGCTCAGACAGAGCTAGGACACAAGACCTCTGATCTCAGTTAGCTGATGGCTGAACCCCATGATGCAGACTGACCTTGGGCTGCAAGGCCCAGATTGAGTTCCCCAACCTTCTGAATGGTTGAACTCCACACTGTTCTACTAAAGGTTTCCCACGCTCTTTCTTTAAAGATGTTCAAAGTTGGGAACTCAGAAAAATACCCTTGATGACCACCTCTGCCTCTTTAGAGTGGGTCCAAAGACTGGCACAATCAGGAGGTCTGAGAGTGCGTGTGGGGGTAAGGGGAGTTATGGGGGTGAAGGAGTGCCCGTGCGTCTACCTTCCCAGTACTGGAGCGATGGCGGCTCAGGGCAGGAGAGGGTGTGGCTCTCCTTCCTGTGGTGGATCGGGGCCCAGGCTGTCTTCCGGGCACTGGAGGATCAGGGGGCTGGTTGTTTTGAGTTCTTTATATATTCTAGATAATAGTCCTTTGTCTGAGGAGCAGCTGGAAAAAAGTTTTTCCCATATTGTAGGTTGTCTCTTAGTTCTGTTAATTGTTTCTTTTGCAGTGCAGAAGCTTTTTAATAAGATGAGATCCCACTTGTTGATTCTTTCAGTTAATTCCCATGCTACTGAGGATTTGTTTATAAAGTCTTTTCCTATGCCAGTGTCTTCCAGAGTTCTGCCTAATTTATCTTCCAGCAAGTTTAGTGTTTCTGTTTTTATATTTAGATCTTTAATCCACTTAGATTTTAATTTAGTGCATGGTAAGAGATAAGGGTCTAGTTTTAATCTTTTTGCAGGTTGAGATCCAGTTTTTCCAACACCATTTATTAAAGAGGCTATCTTTCCTCCACTGAGGATGGTCAGCTCCTTTGTCAAAGATGAGGTAGCTGAGTACGTCTGGATTTGCTTTTGTGTCTTCCAATCTGTTCCACTGATCTTCAGGTCTGTTTCTTTGCCAGTACCATGCTGTTTTTATCACAGTGGCTTTGTAGTATAGTTTCAAATTGGGAATTGTTATACCTGCTGCTATGTGTCTGTTGCCTAGGATGGCTTTTGCTATTCTAGGTCTCTTGCGGTTCCAAATGAATTTTTGGATTCTTCTTTCTAGTTCTGTGAAGTACAGTGTTAGAATTTCAATTGGCATTGTATTGAATCTGTATAGCAGTTTTGGTAGTATGGCCATTTTCACTATGTTGATTATTCCTACCCAGGATCAGGGGATGTCTTTCCATTTTCTTATATCCTTGTCAATCTCTTTTTTCAGAGTGTTGTAGTTTTCAGTGTAGAGGTCTTTTGTTTCTTTTGTTAGGTTGATTCCTAGATACTTCATTTTTTTGGGGGGTGCTATTGTGAAAGGAATTGTTTCCCTAATTTCTCTTTCAGTGAGTTTATTGTTTGTGTACAAGAAGGCTATTGATTTTTGTGTGTTGACCTTGTATCCTGCTACTCTGCTAATAACGTCAATTAAGTCTAGAAGTCTTTTGGTGTAGTTTTTTTGGTCTTCAGTGTAGAGTATCATATCGTCAACAAATAATGACAATTTAACTTCTTCCTTTCCTATCTTTATTGCTTTAATTTCTTATTCTTGTCTAATTGATATGGCCAATGTTTCCAGAACTATATTAAAGAGGAGTGGTGATAGTGGGCATCCTTGTCTTGTTCCTGATTTTAACGTGAAGGTTTTCAGTTTTTGGCCATTCAATATGATGTTGGCTGTCGGTTTTTCATAGATAGCCTTTATTAAATTGAGAATATAGACCATCTATTCCAATTTTTTGCAGGGTTTTTATCATGAATTGGTGTTGGATTTTGTCAAATGATTTTTCTTCATCTATCGAGAGGATCTTGTGGTTCTTGTTCTTGACTTTGTTATTGTAGTGTATTATATTTATTGATTTACATATGTTAACCATCCTTGCATCCCTGGAATAAATTTGACTTGGTCAGGATGTATGATCTTCTTGATGATCCTCTGTATTCTGTTTGCTAGTATTTTGTTAAGGATTTTTGCATCTATATTCATTAAGGAGATTGGCCTGTAGTTCTCTTTTTTAGTTGTGCTCCCTGGTTTGGGAATCAAAGTGAAACTTGCCTCCAAGAATGAATTTGGAAGTATTGCTTCCCTTTCAATTTCACCGAAAAGTATAAACAGTAGTGGCAATAGTTCTTCTATAAATGTCTTGTAAAATTCAGCAGTGAATCCATCAGGACCTGGGCTTTTCTTTTTGATGGTAATTTCTAACGAAATTCCAATGACATTTTCACAGAAATAGAAAAGAGAATCACATTGCCTAATTTGAAAATCTACCAGAAAGATATAGTAATCAAAACAGCATGGAACTGGCATAGCAACAGACAGGGATCCTTGGAACAGGACAGAGAGCCTACTAGCGAATACATACAATTACAGTCAATTGATTTTTAACAAAGATGCCAAGATCACAAATAGAGACATGATAATTTCTTGAGTGAGTGGTGCTGGAAAACTCTAATATCCACACAGAGCGAAAGAAAAAAAAATTCAAGAGATCTGTTGTACATTATGGTGACTACAGTTACTAATAATATATTGTAGTTTTGAAAATTTCTAAGAGTGGGTTTCAAGGTTCTCACCACACATAAAAATTATGTGAAATAAAGCATATGTTAAATAGTTTAACTATTCCACAATGAATACAGATAACCAAAACATTATGTTTACATGGCAACTATATACAAATTTTAGTTGCTAATTTAAAAGGGGAAAAACAAAAGAAAAATCACTAGGTCTTAATCTATTCAACAAAACTTATTGAGAACCTATAAAACTACGTATTTTCAGTATGCACTGGTGACATTGATACTTCTAAAAGGTGATTTCTTTCTTGAAGGATCTCTTCATCTAATGAAAAGGTGACAAGCAAATATACAAGGAAAAGCTCCTATAAAGTTCATTGAGAGTTAAATGTTAACATTTTCATGAGAAAGCTACATTTTAATGGTATTCTTTTAAAAAATAAAGTATCTTGAAGAAAAGAATGAAGCACTCATGATTAGACAGTCGATAATTGGAAACAGGCTGTGACCTTAATTAGGTGCTCTTTAATTAATAAATAATTGTCATTCAGTGTTTTAATCAACCTATTTTTCTCAATTTTTCTTTTTTATTAGCACATGTTTATAGTACACGATGATTACATTCCTCATGAGGAGTTGGTACACATATCTAGCACACTGTAATTCTTTATTCATCTTTTGTCCTCCTTTCCCTCCATCTCTTGGTCCCCATCCCATTGTTGGTGGTAATGTAAAACTAGTACAACCATTAGGGAAATCAATATGAGATTCCTCAAAAAACTAAGACTAGAAATTCCATTTGACTCATCTATTCCTTTGTTAGGTATCTTCATGAGAGATTAAATATATCATATTAAAATGATACATAATAACCATATTACATGATACCGATGTTTACAGCAGCACTATTAATTATAGTTAAACCTTTGAAGAAGCCTATATGTCCATCAACAGAAGAATGGATAAAGAAAATGTAGTATTTCTACACAATGGCATACTACTCAACTTATTTTGTTCTAAGGAAACTTTTCTTTCCCCTTTCACTATATGAGTAAATTAGGCAAATAAGATCCTTTGTTAGAATCTTTTATTTTTGGTAACTGATAACAAAAACTAGCAAAATGGCAGAGATGTGAAAAAATGGTAGTATAAATAATAGTTATTCAAATTGCCTTTTAGGAAATAAAGGACTTCTACATTTCTTTCTCAACCAATTCTTTCCTTAAAATAGTCACACATCACCAACCCCATCTTCCTGATATAGTTCTTGAAAGCAAGGTTTGATCTTAATCAGAGTATTATCTTTTTAATCACATGCCTCAGGACCACTTCAAAGAACTTTACTCTTGAACAAATTCAGTTGCTGCCATCCTTACCCCACAACCAGTTTTAGGTTTGTAAGAAAATGAAATAGGTTACCATTTTCAACAAAAATTCATTGAACATGTAAATAATCCAGCACTGTGATATACACTGGTGAGAATCCTGATCTAATGGAAAGGCAGATAACAAATGGACAATTACAATATTGTGATATGTTATGATGGCAATGTGAATAATATACTTCGGGAACACATTACAAGAATACCTGGTGCCCAAGATGATTAGGCAGCAAATAGATTTGTTTTTCTTCCTTTCTAGAATCTGATACATCCCATATTCAGGAAAATTAAAGGGTGTTTTTATGAAAATTTAGTTGATGGCACACACAGACTTTTGTAATATGATAACATTCAGGGAGAGCTGGCCGAGGAGGAAGACCACCTTGGCAGAATGGAAAGCCTTTTTGTATTATTGAAGCACCTTTAGAACTCTCCTCAGTACCTTCTCAGAAAGGAACAGAGTGGAAATGAACACCAGACAGAAGGCAGGAGGAAGAGAAGCGTGTGCAAAATGGGAAGGAAGAGTTTGGGATGGAACTGCTCTCTGAGGTGACTTTAAAAGCTGACGATGGAGAACTCTTTCTTGCCAAACTGTGGTGGGCTGTATGGAAGCTGGAAGCTAATGACTCGATAGGAAGTTTGCTTGCTTTTCTGTACTGCTTGCTTGTGAGTATTTAATGAGGCATTTCATCTCCCTTATGCTGATATGTAGTTATACAGCCACACAGAGCAGCATGTACAAAGGAAAGCAGGAAAGAAAACTATGATGTATATGTGGATCTTGAGATAGGGTCTATGAAATTAAAAAAAAAACAGTCAAGCAGGAGATAAGGAAATTGGGATTTTAATTATACTTTTAAGAAAAAACCACACCTTCAGGACACAGAAGTTACTGAAATGTTTTTTTTTCTTCCAATAAACTTGCTAAACAAACAAACAAACAAAAAAAATCCCTAAAGGCTTTTAATACACAGTAAGCCTATAAATTGGATTCTGGACGTGTCTTTTGCAGCTATTAATTGGGTTACCTCCAACCTCAAGGGAGTAACAGTGTTAGTAGGCAGGATATATCAACTTCAAATACATATAAATGGTTTCCATTCAGACAAAGCCTGTCAAATGGGTAACCTGACAAACAGTACAGATACACACCCTAGATCATCTATCTTAAATATACCCCTGACACCCATATGCCCATAACCAGCTCATAATGTGCTTACTGACTAGTCCTAAAAATTCTTTTTTTGGTAGGAGTCAGCAAACTTCTAAATGATCTATGTTTAGGGTAGGTTAGACTTCTTGTCTCAGCTGAGGCACCCTCTTCAGACCCAGTCTGGTGACAGGTCTCTTACATCTTTTAATACCCAGTCTCATTCCTGTCAGGATCTATATCTAAAACAGAAGCTTTGATATTTTTGGCACAAAACTTTGTCTATTATCATCCTTGTGTTAGTAAATGGCACTATTTTCTGTCCAGTTCATCTACACGAAAATGTAGCTATCATCCTCAATTTCTCCCTTTTACTAATTGCTGTACCATTATCCTGCACACTAGCAATTCTGCTCCTTTTTGCCTCCAAAATGTACTATTAAAATTTTCCACCTGTCCCCATCTCCATGGCTACCCCCTAGTCCAAGCCACTGTTATCTTTTCCCTGGACCAACATGCCATAGTCTCTGTCTCTACGAGTTCTCTCTTTTAAAGTTCAAAGTTGTCAGTATTGATTTCTCCTCATTTTAAAGCTACTGATTGTATAGTACTTTCATGGTTCACTCATTTTGTCTTCTATCGTAGATATTGCCTGCGATAGCTATTACTGTTCTATTACAATGATGCTTTAAAAATTTTTCCTTTATCTGTGATTATTCATTGAAATTATTTTCCACGAAAATGTTCTTTACTGCCTATGTATTTAATTGTGTTTATATTAATATTGATTCATATACTTATTTTGCTATTTACACTTTAATTCAATAGTATCAACATTTACTTTATAGATGTTGTTTTAACTTTGGCTCTTTTAAGTTATCCTCTGCTGTGCTCTTTCAACTAGCTTCTTTGTAAATATTTTTTAGCACTTTCTTACCTTCTAGCACCCCAAGGTACTCAAATATCATTTACATTTTCACTGTCTTAGGGTGTGGTTAACTAGCTGGGCAAGTGGGGCATGGCCTATCAAACAGAGATCCAGAAAAGGTACAGAAAAACAGTTCCCAGAGCACTGGACCTGGGACCAACCAGAGAATGCTATCTTCGGTTTTTTCATGACAATTCAAACAGGTTTTTGAAAGAACACCTAGATTTGACGGGAGTGGGAGACAGAAGACTGCCAAGCTTTTGAACACTGTGTCCTCTTTTTCTCAGTGGTCTGCTCTAACTCAGCAGAGTGTACTTTTTTTCTTACTTTTAGTTTGCCTGCAATCATGCAGCAGAGCACATGTCTTTTCCTACCTTTAATAAATGTAAAATCTCATTGACTTTTTCATTTGTTTCGTCTAATTCTTTCTTCAGGACAAGAAGAACCTAGAAAGAATCCCTTGAAGAAATCCCCAGGCCCCCAGATCCTGCTAATACTAGCAAGTAGAATCAATCAGGCCTATACACCTTTTGGACAATAGAGTTTAGAAAACAAGATCTGGAGGTGTGTGTTCTACTGCTACTAAAGTGTCACTGTTTCTGGTTACTCACAATGAAGAGAACTAGGATATAT
>NW_022900927.1:32924069-32940457 GCF_012274545.1 Fukomys damarensis | reverse complement strand
ATTTACTTACTCATGCAAAAACATCATATATATATAACACATATATTTTTTTCTTTATCTAAATATATATGAATTATAAACCCATGGGTAATATTCTAGCCTTGGTCCTCTCCTTATTTCTAACTTCCTATCCATTCACCATTGAAGAACCTCTGGATTGCTTCCAATTTTGGCTGATTAGGAGTAGAGCTGAAAGAAATATTTATCTTTACTAATTTGTCCATTATTTTATCTCAGTTCTTCTTCCATTTGAGAAATAAAGTTGAGAGATAATTCATAAAGTATGAAAATAAACACAAAGTACTTCTATAAATTACTCAGTGGCATAGGTAAATGTAGGAAAAATATGAATAAGTACATGGAATCAAGGTAGAATAAAAGAAAAAAGGGACAGGTGAAAAGGAAACAAGGAAAATTATAATTTTTAAATTGTACTTTTAAGAAAACTTCAGCTTTAGGACACAATTTACCCAAGGTTATAGTGCTTTTTGTCATCCAGGAAACTCACTTTAAAAATTCTTAAAGGTCTTATATTCCTATGGCCTACAAATTGGGGCTGCACTTTTCACTTGTACATTATTCTTCCTCTCACAAATCTCCACCCTCAAGGAAGCAGCACTATTAAATGGGAAGCTATATCAACTTTAAATGCATGTGAACAGTTCCAATTGGAAACTAGCCTACCAAACGGGTAACCTGATAGCAAGAATACACATCCTAGATCACCCATCTTGAAGACACCCAAGACCACATAAAACCCCCAAACCAGGCTGTAAAGCAACTCTCTCTCAGGTCAGCACTCTCTTCTAAGTGCATATTTCTTTCTGCCTAATAAACTGCTTTATGCCTCTCATTGGTGGGTCTTCAAAATTCAACCTACCCCATAGATAGGGTAAGTTGAAGTCACTGTCTCCTTTCTGGGGGATCTCCTTGGACCCTGTCCTATGACAGAGTAACAAACATCAAATTGGAAACAGTGAGTATTTCTGCTGGGAAGGAAGGAGCGGGTTGCAAGTAGAGAGGGATAAAATGAGTTCCATTGTGGTGCTAATTTTCTATATCCCGATCTGGGTAACAACAGAGGCACTGTATTACCTTGGTCATGCTTGCAACTACATAAAATTAATATATAAATAAATAAATACAACAAAATAAAACTAAACTGCAAATCTTAAGAAGCCAATTTCAAAAACACATGGAATACTTTTCTCCATTATATATTTCTATTATTTTAATTTACACATTCACATATTACTTTATACTCAGAAGCTTAAATATGTTTTTAAAAAGCACAAAGGGTGAAATTACTTTATAACAACTGAGCTGCCTACTTTCAAATATCTCAGTGACTGTTAAATATGAGAGGTCTCATAGTAGCTTTCCTCGTGAATAAGAAGATAAGAGGAAACCAATTATTGTTACAAAGAAGAGTTGAAGTTGATTGAGGCAGCGTTTGGGGCTAGAACAGTTTGGAAGATTTGTAGAATATCACAAACCTTAGATTCACCTGAAGCAACTTTAATAAAAAAAAATCATAGACACATCAAGGAAAATCCTTTCCTTTCTCATTGTATGGATTTGCAATTAGTAGGAATATTTTAGGGATTATGGGTTACACATGTGATGTATGTGACTCAGTTGGGTTCCTGACTCACTACATTCTTTTTACAAGTACTTACTTATTAGTTTATTTAAATCTTTTTACATGTTTGCAATACATAATATTTGCATTCCTTGTAGGAAGCTCCTACATGCTCATATCTTTATTCCTTTTTAACCACTTTTCCTTCTCTCTTTTCCTCCCTCCCTTCATCTCACAATCCCCTTCCCCTTTGAGAAAGATCTCTCTTGCTACTTTCTATTACCTATCTTTTATTTTGCCCTTTCTTTAAAATTTGGGTTTCAATATTTAAGCTTGTGTGTCTGATTTATTTCACTTAAATTATGGTCTCAAGGTGTGACTTACAGAAAGCAAAGAAACTTTACCAGCCATTTTCAGACAGAGGAATCACATCTAGAATACATAAAGAATGCAAAAAAATCAGGCCCCTCAAAACAAAAGACCCATTCAAAAAAATTGTCAAGTGAAATGCATAGACATTTCACCGAAGTACAAATGGCCAATAGATAAATGAAGAAATGTTCAATATCATTAAAGCAATGCAAATTAAGCAACACTAAGAGTACATCTTACCCAGAAACAGGAAGAATGGACATCGTCAAGAAATTAAATAATATCAAATGTTGGAGAGGCTTCGAGGAAAAGGAACTCACAGCACTCTTACCACATACAAATAGTCCTACCGGCCCAGATAATTTCTTCCTTAAGTCCTTTCCACAAACAGAGCTCTTGGAATGGGACAGACTTCCTGTGGCTGACTCCTTCTTATCACTGAGGTATTGGTTTGCACCATATCCCCTGGAGATACCTTGCCTAACAATGTAAAGAAGCTTCCAAATCACTCTCTTATGCTTTAAGTAGCCTTTAGCCATTAATTTTTCATTATGTAGCTATTAATTATCTTTACCCAGTCCACTTCAGCTTTACCTGCCTGCATTTAAAGGAATATCAAGCATAGAATAGTCAATTAATATTTGTGCAAAAAAGAATAAGTAGTAGCCATTCAGCTTTTGTTACTGAGAAGTTCTTGATATTGGTTGGTCCCACAAGATGCTTTAAAGTTAAGGAACTGAAGTTATTTTTCTCTTCCCTTTAGCCTTAGTTTTATATTCTTTTTTTTCTTTTTTCAGTTCCATATTCTTTAAAAATATTTTTAGTCGGGTGAAGGGAGGGCAGGGGTAAGGGGAAAAAATGAGAACCAAGACCTGTCATGTAGAGGTACAAGATCCCAACAATGAATGTAACTGCACTGTATCCCTAAAATGTACCAATAAACTCAATTAAAGTTGAAAAAAATATTTTAATCACTTTTTTTCCTATAGTAGTATATAGGAAGTTAATTTTTTTTCAGGAAAAGACTGTTGAAATACTGTGTTTTGGAAGCCTGTAGCCTAAAAGATGATCTGTCTAGATCCCAGGAGATAGGAATCAGAGATACTTCCTGCTTTCACATAAATCATAGTGCAGCAGCAAGGAAGGAAGTGGTGGATAGCAAATAAGCTCAGGAGGCAGTTTTTGTCGCTGATTGAGTCTGACATTTAGGGGACAGCACTGAATTTCTGATTTGAGCCACTGGTGAATAGCCAGGCTATTTAGCAACATGCAAATACAGAAAAGAGAAATGAGAGGAGGAGCAGGAGCTGGAGAAGTAGGAAGATCCAGATTCAACTGAATGTAATAGCTGTTCTGCTCAGAGATGGGGCTGGACTAGACAGCAAGATTCTGGGGCTTACTATGCTACCAGTGGTGGTGGAAGTGACAGGATCCCTAGGCAGTGTGTGTGGACTGAAAGACGAGGGGCAAAGACTGGATCTTCAGTTACAGTGACCTGCACAGCGACGGAGAAGAGTAGCCAACTGTTAGAAAACCGAAAGAGTAGCCTCGTTATAGACTGAGAGGGGATTGTTGGTGACATCAGGTGACGAGACATGGCAAGTACTAAGACTGGAAACAGGTCCTCTGCTTTGTCAACTTGTGGTCACCAGTGATCTTCGGAAGTCACAGTTTCAGAAGTGTCAGTGGGCTTAGGCGGCAGAGCTTAAAAAGCACTGGGTTGAGCAGGAAAACAACGAAGACAAGACAGATCCCATATGTTTGCTAAGATGTGTCACAGTCCAGTATAGTTTAGCAGTACAGTTAGGAAACGCTGCCTTTTAGCAAATATATTACAGATACTAGTTTTTCATATTTATTCTATGGTCAACTAAGATCTTCTAAGTTAAAAAAAAAAACACCTAGGCAGGCTAGAATCTTTCTATCTGGTATGTACATAATTAAATTTTAAAAATTAATGTAATTCTTTAACAAATGTAATTAATACAATTTTTTCGAGAAGCACCTTATTAATTTAAATTAAATTTTCCCAATTTTTTTCTGCAATCTTATTTCATCACCATTCATTTTTACACTTCTACCAAAGACCCTACTTTTTGAGCTGTCTGGGCTTCTTAGTTATCAGAGGTGGAAGTGTTCCTTTGCATATGGAAAACAAGAACTGCATTCCATTGCACTAAAACACTTTTTAAAAGTGAAATGTAAGTTTTAACTGGAAGTCAACTGACCAATGGCTTTTACATTTTTAGATAGTAAATTACCACAAATCAAAAGACATGTTACTATTTAATATCTGTGTTGATTGCCAGGTTCTAAATTCTCAAAACAAAATTGTCATTATAGTATACTTGTTCAATGGATGGATGTATTTTTCCAAAGGCTTTTGACAAAAGGCTAGAAAACTTTTGAGAACAGGGACACTTTCTAGCCTGACTACTCCCTAGTTAACATACTTTACAAAGGACCGTGCAACTATAGTCCTTGTGAGATAGGTAGCTATTTTCATTTTACCTGTGAGAAGACCAAAATGACAGATGCCCAAAGAATGTAATTTGGACCTTCTGATTTCTCATTCAGGGGTTGTGCTACGACCGTTCTGTAAGACCGAGAGCCTTACCAACTGCTCCGAGGAGCTCAACAGCTGCGAGAATCACCTGGGAAGGAGCACACTGGACAAGTTAGAAATGAAACAGACCTTTATTAGTCTGGCCAGATGGCACTCCCGGAGCCGAGTAACTCAGAGAGGTGCTAGCTCAGGGGCTGAGGTCTTCTTATAAGGGGTACAGGGGGAATTAACCTTCAAAGCTTGCAGTCAGGTGGCAAAGGTTAATGGTCTACTGATTCGCACTGGTGGCCAGCTGTCACGTATTCAGCAGCCACACATTGATGGTTAACAGATACCTGCAAGATGCTCTAAGATCTTAAAAGCATTTCGGGTTTAAGCAGTTTTCCCTGTTGAAGATAAGGGGAGGGTGAAACAACAGTCTCTGGGCCATTAGCTGGCCAACAAGGAGTCAAGTTAGCTCAGTCAGGTCTCATATGTCCCAGTCCTAGAATCAGACATTTTTGCCCACAGCTTTTTATTTATTTTTTTAAAAAAGTGTTATGTCTCAAGGAAAAAAGATTGGTGGGAACAGACAGATGCATGTTTATATATAGCTCAGCTACTTGTGTGAAGTTGGCGGTCGTGAAACTGTGGGACTTTAGAGCTGGTTACAGTAAGGTGCAAAGTGGGCAGAAGATTCTTGCTCCGCACCTCTCAGGCGAACTGCTTGGTGCAACTTTGCAACCTCCTTGCCATTTTGGTGTATCGCACAGCAGTTGCAGGGACTGTGAACCCACCAGCTCATCTTCTGTACAAGACAGTCTTAACCCAGGCCTGAGAAGAGGCTTTCCTGTGAACCCACCCCATCCTGCCTTGGCAGGCTGCCAGAAAATGTTTACTCAGAGCAGCAGCTGAAGTCTGTTTGGGAACCTGCAGCCTGTGTACTTCCGATGAGTGACCAAGATGCCTGGGTGTGTGCTGACTCATTTAAGAACAACTGATTTACAGAGCTGCTGGAGTGTGGGCGTTTGAGTGTGCTGTGGTTGATTTTCCAACCTGCTACCAAAAAAGTGATGGATGGAAGTGGCGAGCAATATATTTGTCAAAACACAGGTACTGTACCATTTAGAATATAGCTAATTATTTCCCACCTTTTGTCATTCCTCACTCAGTATCTGGATTTGGCAATATCTTAGAAACATTGAAATATGAGTAGTAAGGTTTATTGAACATTTAAGCCATGTGCTAGGCATTTTTTGAAATGTTGTACATGCATTACTTACTCCTTATGGCCACCTTCTGAAGCATCCGGCATATACTGCATGAATCTCACAGTCGGGGGCTGCTCAGGCTTGGGGACCAGAAGAAGCTAGCCTGAAGATGTTAGAGTGTCCACGGCAGAGTATTATATGAACTCAGGTCTGACTCGTCTATGTTCTTAGCAAATGAAATGCTACTGAGGTTTGGGTGCCATTCAAATAGAAATAAATGGACTTAATGTTCAGGAAACATAATTTTCACATTATTTTTGATATTTTGCATATATCTATATAATAGTAGATGAAAGTTTGTTCATTTTATTTGAAAGTGTCTCTAAATTGCAGTGAAATTATAAATATGAGCCAGGTGTGGTGGCACACAACTGTAATTCCAAAGCTCTAGGAGGCTGCGACAGGAGGATCACAAATTCCATCTTAGTGGTTTACTGAGAGTTTGTCTCAAAATAAAAAATAAATAATTAAAAGAGCTGGGGATACATTTCAGTGATATATCCCTCATTCTGAAAAAAGGGGGTATTCTCCTCTGTTTCCATCTGACGTATACCTAACTCCCTTTTATTCTTTCCAGTGGTTGATCCCTGTTCAAGTTCATGTCCAAGGACACAACATTTTGGAAGACAGAAAACAGTTCTGCGTATGTTGCCGTAGGCTGGGCTGGCCATAGTTCATGGTTAGGCCCAGGGACTCCTATGTCGGAACCTGGAGGGAAGTTCTGGCAGAGACAATGAAGTCTCAACCACTGGAGGACAATGACTAAGATGGAGAGATACTTGAAGGCAAGCGAATGGCTTTGATGGCATAATTTACTATTTCAGACAAACATGTAGTCATCTATAATGTCATTTGTTGATTTGGGCTTAGGGTTACTGGATCTTTTCTCCCATAGACTTATTACTTTTGTGTAATCTGGTGGGGGGGGTGAGGTGGATGGAGTATAGAGGCAGAGGACTTTGACCTACGTGTCTCAGGCTCATTGTATTCCTCTGCCATGTCCCCAACCCTCAGGTCTAGGCTGCTCTGATCACAGCTGCCATCTCTCACCAAGAAGCCTCAAACTCTCCTGACCTCAGGGACTAAGGATTTTGTTGGGGATTGCCAGCCTGTCTGAACTATTGAGCAGGCCTTTCCATAATTCCATATAATACTCCTGTGACCAAACACATATTTAGTTGAATTTAAATCACCACTGTTCCCACTATGGCTTTCTTTGGGGCCCTGAAATTCTTTAGTCCTTGTCTAGTTTAGAAGATAGGGTAGCTTGCTAATTTTAGAATGGCTATCTCCTCCATTTGCTTCTGAAATGATGCCAAAAGAATAATGGATGGAAAACAATAACGGATGTGGAATTGTGAGATATAGGTCTGAATCCTAGTATTGTACTTTTGTAGCTTTGGGATACTAAACAAATGATCTTCCCTCTAAAGTTCAGCTTTATCTTCTTAAAATAGGAGCAATTATATCATTAAAGGAAAAGAAGGATATGATACTATTTTGGATGCAAATTAGTTTTATTTATTATTATTAATACATTTCTACCAATTTCAGGTCTTCCAAATACTTCATGTTTTGTGACAAATTGTTCAAGGAAGAATGACATGAAAGATAAACAATTTCTAGTTCTCTTCTCTAACCTCAATTTTTTTGTGCATTCTTCATCCCAAACATATTAGCTGATATTCCTTTTCTGCGTTGGATAAGTATTTACTGACCACTATGAATGAGATCCTAGTCTATTATTGAACAAATCTGTGTGGATAGTCGGAAATATCCTGGATATCAATTAATTATAATTTACTTGAAAAGACAAATTTTAACCATATAATCATATAATTAACTAATTAACATTGAAATAAATACTCTTAAAGAAAACAAATGAGACCCTTTATCACAGATTACGAGCCTGACCCAGCACTCACAGTGGCTGCTATCCCGCATTTCTGGACCTGGCCAGTACCTCCACAGCAGTTCTAAGGTGTCCTCAGTCTTTGATCACCTGTGCTCCATGTGCCTTGTGCTGGAGATGTTCAGGAGCTTGTCCCAGTGCCATCCCCCATTTGAATCTCTGGTGTTGGTCTCCACTTGGAATGGCTGCAGAGTTCTTTGGAATGTCGACATCTCTGTACTTCCCATTCTGCTCAAAGTGAACCTGTTTCCATACTTTCCAGAAGTAGCTATAGGTCTGCAAGTCATTTTAAAGAGTTTGCAGAAATCCTCTTCAGGGCTTTGGGGATGCCTGACCATGTGACAGGCCAGGTCTGCAGTGTTTTAGAAATAGTTCCTTTATTGAGAGTCTTATCACTGTTTTTCCCCCACATCATCAATAATCGTTATCATCTATAATGCCTTCTCTTTTTCCTTTTGGTCCATTTCTTTTTCCCTTGTAAAGTTTCAATATTGCACACCATGTCTCATTTTATGTTTCTTTTTTTTTTAGACAGGGTATCACCATATTCAGACTGGCCTTGAACTCACTATATAGCCCAGGCTGGTGTCAAAATCACAGCGATCCTCCTATCTCAGCCTCGCAAGTGCTGGGAATACAGGCATGCACCACCATGCCCAGCATGCCTCAGTTTATGCACAGACTCAGAGCTGTTTGTTGACACAGAGGTTGTATTTTGTTCAAAGCTGCACTTGCTCAAGGGGTGAGCATTCAGGATCTTGATTTTCTGATTGTCACATAACCATTGAAAAGACTCCAAAGCCTTACGATTCTAGTATTTTTCCCTTTCATCCAATTCAATTGACTTTTCTCTACTTTTTTCTTCCAGCCACCTCATTCTTTTAGCTGTGTCTTTGAGTTAGAAACAATCTATCCATTCAGGATTGTCATCCATCTCTGAGTTAGGACCCTTAAGATGGATCAGCTTCTTAAACTAGCTAAAATCTACCCCTGTACTCTTTGATTTGATCTAGAGTTTTGGGCTGTACTTGGAGCAATTCAGTCATTTAATAATACTTATAGAGAAATACCATATGAGAGGCACTGAGTTAGGCATATAGTGGGACTCAAACAGAGTGTGTTTCTTTCTCATAGGCCTGAGCTCTGGTATGAGATCCAGTCAACAAACATATGCAAATGTGGAATGTGTGAGTGAGGCAGTGATAATAGCCTGGAGAACAATGGAGCAGAGCCAGCTGTTAGAGAAGGTGGAGGCCACCTCTATCCAGCAGGTGACACTTGAGCAGAGGCTGAAGGAATAGGAGGAAACACCCAGGGAGGAGAGTTTGGAAAAAGGGAACAGGAAAGCCTCTGCATAGGGAGGTACTGAATGTCTGGGGACAGCAAGGGGGCCAGGGTGTCTCTTCAGGGCAGTGAAGGGGATCACAAAGCGCAATTGGGTTTCAGAAGCAGGTGAAGGCCAAATCCTGCTCTCAAAGATCACCATAGCCAAGAAAACAAGAGACAGTCATTACAGCGCAATACATCCTCCAGAGCAAAATACATGGCTACAGATAAGAGTGCTACTGGGTATTTGAAAATGGCAGTAACGTAAAAAGGCCTAACATTAGCCAGGAAAGCTTCCTGCTGGAGGATGACTTTGAGCTATGTTCATTCATTTTTCAGCTTGTTCCCATGGAGTGCCAAAGAGGTATCAAATTCTTTGAGAGGTGGTAAAGATATGTAATAATATGTAATAAGTAAAATAGATCAATCCCTGCACCCATGAACTCACAATCTAGCTGGGGAGACAGAGGTAAAGAAAAACAGAGGTTAGGATATTAATGAATCAACTGGAGGAGGGTGGAGATCAAGGGGAGGGGTAGGCATACTTTTGAAGTATATTCACCTAGTGGACCCTGAATTTTGATTTTCATATATTTTGAAAAAATCAGAAACGCAAAGAAGACAAAAATCCAAATTTACCTGCTTTAAAGTTTGAGAAAGAAAATATACTTTGACCAGAAAACCAGGCAATCTCACTGGAGAATTTGTATGTCAGCAACAGCTGTCCTTTATTCCTTTATAGTCGTGGGAGTGCAGTGTGCTGCTTTCACACAAGTGGCAAAATAATGATAATTTGTAGTTCTGATGAACAGAACACCCACTCTGGGCTCAGGAAAGTTATAGGCACTGGGCATAGTGTTAACTATACAGGGTCAGGACTCTTTCCTCAAAGAGTTAAACAGTGCAAAAATTTGCATATGTGTGTGTGTGTGTGTGTGTGTGTGTGTGTGTGTATTTGACCCAAAGCAGACAAATAAGAGTGAAATGTTTCCCAATGACTTCAATTTGGTATAAGAAAATATAAAATAATAATTTCTGAATTTTAATGGTAAAGTCTTAAAAACTTCAAAGTAAGTCTATTAATTGGCAAATAACTTACTGGAAAACCTACACAAATAATATTTTTATCACTGTAGAAAGTTCTTACTTAATAAATTGTTAAGTAAAGCAGAATTCTCTAACAGAAAAAAAAATGTATTAAGGCCTTAGAAGTCTGCCTTCCAGATATAAGGCAGTTGACCTCTGTAGTGATGAAAGAAACGTGAGTAAAGCTACCCAGATGTTTGCTTCTTTATCATTAGAAAGATTCCCCCTTTCTATCATGATATGGCAGTGGAGGATGGGCATAGTGACCCGCTGTGAACTGACACAACTTTTCAGAAGCCTTCAATATGTATGATTAGCAATGTCTTAAATGCTTTCATTTAATTCTATTTTTAGAGGTACATCCTAAAATATTCATTAAGAAGGACAAGGATTCATGTACAGAAAGTGGGGGAAGTGGGTAATGTCTCAGATAATGTGTAGATACCGAGCTTAATCAACTCTGTGACCTGAATTTCGACAAAGGTTTCCAGAGGTAACTGAGATCTCATTTGGACACCACAGTGAATGGCTCAAGGACCTACACTATCTGAGTTGTAGTTTCTATGTATTTCATGGTCAGGAGAGGACATTGTACCTAGTGAGCTCCAAAGCAGGACTGTAAACAACATTTTTCTTTTTTTCCTACTTCAGGAACTGCTGAAGTCTTTTCCAGCACACGAATGGACCTCCAGAGACCTGCTAGAAGCTCTCTGCTGCCATCTCCAGTCCCTTTTTCCTTTATTCTAGGTCCTGTGTTTCAACTACATTCCAGATTCTAGAGCTTCAGCACACACACACACACACATGTGCGTGTGCACACAAACAAAAGTGTGCAATGGAGGGTGGGGTAGAAATAAAACCAGTGTGAAAAACTATAATTGTACATAAGATCCTAATGGTATAATTGACAATGTGAAAAGGGCTAAAGGGGAAGTGGGAAGGGTAGGGGAAAGGAAATAAGAACAAAGAAAAAAATGAGAAAATGAAAAAAAATGGAAATAAAGTATTTGTAAATGGGGAAGGGAGGAGGGGGTGAAGGGAGGGCAGGGGTAAGGGGAAAAAATGAGAACCAAGACCTGTCATATAAAGTCATTCATAGGAAAATGGATACATATTGAGGATATACTCCTAAGTGAAATAAATAAGTCACACATGTATAAATACCAAATAGTTTCTCTATAATGGTATATAAGATCCTAATAATATAATTGACAATGTGAAATAGGGAGAAAAGGGCTAAAGGTGTAGGGGAGGTGGGAAAGGTAGGGGTAAGGAAATAAGGGAAAAGAAAAAAAAAACATGAGAAAATGAAAAATGGAAATAAAGTATTTGTAAATAGGAAAGGGAGGAGGGGGTGATGGGAGGGTAGGTGTAAGGGGAAAAAATGAGAACCAAGACCTGTCATGTAAAGGTACAAGATCCCAATGAAATGTAACTGTACTGTATACCTAAAATGTACCAATAAACTCAATGAGAAAAAAAATCATTACATACTTCTACTTCAAAAAAAGAAATAAAACCAATAAATTGAAAATCAATGATAATAATTAGCAATATTTATATAGTATATATGTCAGACACTGTGTTTTGTGTATATTTACTGATTTAACTTTCAGAATCATGTAATAATAGTAATATGAGGCAGCTTCTATTATTCTGTAGAAGAGGAAACTGAGTCACAGGTCATACAGCTAGTGTGCAGCAGAGCTGGGATTTGAAACTAAGCCATCCATACCCAGAATCCTGCTTTTAAATCACTATTATAACCCTGTCTCTTTAATTGAATGACTGGGAATTATACTCTGAATCTCTCATTTACCAATGAGCTGAATAAGAAATACACTAGATAATTCAGATCCTGTGTTTCTTATTGTGTTATGGGTATAGTAACAGCAGTTGTGCTGATATTTTGAAAATGAAATGAAATAATGTGTGTGGAATTACTCCCATGTAGTAAACATACAAATGGCATTATGATTCATAAGTATATTATAATTGTATGATAGATTGTACTTTGGCTTTACAAGAATATTTAATGTTATATAGGCCAAAACACTTCGCATCTCATTTCTTGTTTCACAGAATTTGGTGGTTGAGGATCTTACAGCAGACTTCTGATTCGCACCTCTAGTCAAGGGTCAGAACAGCCTGGAAAGTCTGACGGCACTAGACTAGGTCTCTGACTGCTGTGGGGTCTGTGGCAATGAGTTTGACAGTTCCTTGCCATTGTGAAAAATGGAGGGCCAAGACAGAACAAGGAGAAATCCAACAACATGGTACTCTGGATGCAGAATTTAGAAGAGGTTTACCTGTCTGTTTGCTTCCATGAGCTTGCTTGCAGTGTATGGCTGTGTACAGGAGTTTATTCCAACCACAGGAACGTAGTCATAAGAACATCTTTATCTACCTCTTCATTTATGTGGTCATTGTTTTCTCATTTTCATCCTGTAGAGACAGCATTCCAAGAAAAGAGAAAGAGACTCGTAAAATACCTCAGAACAGAAGTGGAAATGAATCGTTTTTCTTGGGTAATCCAGTCTGAACCATGCTCGACAAGTTTCCGTGTTTATTTTTGTAAAATATATATCTGCCAATTGTCTTCAATTTTCTTTCTTTTAAAGGTGTGAGGTAATAGATGCTTAACTCCTTCCCCACTCTCTAACTTCTTTTGTAGTAGAGCTATACATGTTTAAGTTAAACATCTAGTCCTGCTTTGGGTTGTGAGTCTTGGAATAGTTGTTTATCTCTATGAGCCTAGGTTTTCATATCTGTAGAATTAAAAATAATAATGCCTAGCTTCTGGGGTTGTAAAGGGATTATAAGAGATAATGTGTATAGTGCAATCTGCAAAGTACTTTATTGTAGGGAGGTTATAGGAGTAGGGAGCAGGGCAGCATATGAAAGAAGAAACATATGTAAACATGAAATACACGAGACCAAAACAAATCAGAGGAACTTAGTGATAGGAAATAACCACATACTACATAAATTAAAGAGACATAGATTTTGTTGTAGGGAAAAGGCAAAGTTTCAAAGTTCAAGATAAGAATTTGTCATTTACTAAGACCTGCACAGTCAGAAGTAGAACCAAAAACTTTCTTTTACTCATATCTCAGACATCTACTCTTTCCAGAAATCTTGCTTTGAGGTCGGTATGGGAGGAAGGCCCTCTAGAAAGTCGGGTAGGAAAATAGATACCTTTGATATTTATCAGGAGAAGAGAAAGAGATGTGTCAGTGATTTTTGATAAGGGTTTTTGTATGGGAAATTGCTAATAAACTTTTGAAAGGTATCTAGTAACTAAAGTATTTGTCCAGTAAAGATCTACCTTTTTTAGGAACTATTTTTCTTTGTCTAAGTATTGTCATACAATCATATAAGTCAAGTATTATTATGAGTTTTCTTCAGTTTGCATTAGTCTATTTGGGTCATTATAATAAAAGATTAAGCAACAAGCACATATTTCTCACAGTTATGGAAGTGAAGGAGTCTGAGATCAAGGCACTGGCAGATTCAATTTCTAATAAGGTCCTGTTTCCTGTATTCTTGCTGTGTTCTCACATAGCAGAATCAACAAAGGAACTCTGAGAACTGTGAGAGAACTAATCCCACTTTCGGGGATGCACCCTCATATTTTAATGACTCACAACTCAGAATAGTATCACATTGGATGTTATGTTTCCACATACGAATTTTGAGAGGACACAAATATTCATGCTATAGATTACTGGGATAGATGGTGTATAAGCTTTCCGCTGCTTTAAAAATTACGTGAGATGAATTAGCTTATAAACTGAAAAGATTTATTTTAGCTAACAGTTTTAGAGTATTAGTCCCTGGTAGGTTGGCTTACTGCTTTTAGGCCTCTGGCTGGGGAGCAGCACATCACAGCAGGAGTGGGTAGCATGGCACATCTGATCACCTCATTGTGGGAAAGCAAAAGAGAGAAAGAGGAAGGAGCACAGGCCTACTATTCTCTTTCAGGACACACTCCTAATGACTGGATCCCACCAGATCCCACCTCTTAAAGTTTCCACTACTCCCAACTGAGCCCAGAGGGGGACTAAGTCTTTAAGAGATGGGCCTTTGAGGGACATTCCAGGTCCAGACAATAGCCGATGGGTAGGTATTGCTTTAAGGAGAGCCCTAAAAGAAAGTGATAATATTCACTCTCTACTGAGCGGGTACTCTTTGAGTCTAAGTATTATGGAAACATAGGAAATACAGATGTTGACAATATTAATTATTGTTCTAACTATCCATTCACTACCTTGGTGACTTAAATCAACAATTGCCAGTGATTATGTCTCATTATTCTGTGGGCGACCAGGTAGTTTTTCTGTTAGTATCTCTGATGTGACTGCAGTAAAATGATGACTGTAGGTGGAAGTTTACTTTGGGGTGCTAGGATGACTGGGCCTTTCTCCCTTTTAATATTTTCACAAGACATTTCCCTTTGCAAGTGATTGTCCCCATCCAGTGAGTAACTGACCTATTTTAGAGGTGGTAAAGATCAGCTTTCCAAGAGGGAGGAAGTGGAAGCTGTCAATCTCGTTAGATTTAAATCTAGAATGATACATCATTTCCATTGCATTCTGTTACTATGAGCCATAAACAGGTGCATTGGTAAACCACTTCTCCAAACAAACAATATACTCTCCACTGACTTGTAGCATTTGATAATTTTCCTACTATAAGTATTGCTACACTGGCTAATTTCAAGCTACTAGTACAATATGGCTGAAGACAGAGTGGAGAATAGAGGTTCATAATTGGCTCTCAAGACCTGGTACAGATCTTGGACATGGCCCATCATTGGCACATGCCAAGCAAGGTTCTGTATGAGAGAGGAATAAACAAAGGCAAGAACCACAGAAGATGTAGTTTGTTGGGCGCCATCTTTGGAGATTCTCACTGAAGTATCTATTAAGAAAAGAGAAATTTATAAATATATTATTACATTATTAACATTCAACATGATATGGTAAACACTATATATATAATTAGAAAACTATAAGAGCTTAGAAAAAATGACTAACTCTGCCAGTGAATGTCAGTGAAGAGTTCCAGTAGAGGCCATGATTAAATTGAATCTTGAAGAATAAGTAAGAAGGAATTCAACCAGTTCACTGGGGGGAAAATTGGTTTGACTGAGACTATATTACTTGAGTAGCTTTGGGAACATCATAAATGTGATGCTGTATACTACTGAAAACTGAAACTGTCATAGAGAAAGATCATCATGGAAAACACACTGAGTTCAAGGATAGAAGCCTAGAGGCTCCAACATTGGAGAATGACCAGCAAAGAAGGCAGGTAGGAGAAGAGTCATCGAAAAGAAAAGGAGTTTGTTGTGGGGTCAGCTATCTTAGCTATCTTTTTCTTCCTTAGGAAGAAAAAGGGCTGAATGTCTTCAGGACAATGCAAACAGAAGATGATGTTGAATTTTTATGAAGAACGATTGCTTATAGCTGGTGGAGGCTGAAGCCAATAAATGGATGGAAGATGAGTAGGTAGTGAGAAAGTATAGAAAATGAATGCAGGCTATTGTTTCAAGAGGTCTAGCTTCTTATAAAAAGCAAAATTTGGACATCAAAAGAAAAGCATGTTTTCCCAGTAATGGCAATTCTGGCTTTCATATTTTATAATTTAAGGAGAAGAACTATTGGTAAGGGACATGATGAAGATAGACAAAAAGTTGTGGAGAGAGATGAGCATTATGATGAAATAGAAGAGATGAAGCAAGAATACTTGTTTAAGGCTTAGCTCTATAGACTGAAAGAGGAGACATCTATATAATAAGTGAACATGTACAAAGACACATTAAAGGGGAGATTTGGCAAAAAGGGAGCATGAGCTTGACAGCCTTTATATTTTCCATGACTTGGGATGCAAGAGCATCTTCCTGACCTAGGAATTTCAACCTGAGCTTGCTGGCTCAGCCTGGGATACGTGTGCTCAGGTGGATTCCAGCCCCACAACTGCTCACCTGGGTGACCTAAGGGAGTTGCTTAATTCCTCTTATTGCAGTTTTCCTCTCTGTAAACTGTAGATGGTAGAGTTATCCAGGTACCACACATTTATAGATAATCTGCAGAATGTGCTTAACAAATATTAGGCATTATCCTTACCACACACTTGATGGACTTCTTTCTTTTTGTAAATGTTTAAAAATCCTCATTGGGTTAATTTTTGTAGCTTTTCGAGATTGTTTTCTTTCATTTAAGTTTTCTAAAGTTTTTCTTTCTTTCTTTGTTTTTTTTTTTTTTTTTTTTTTTTTTTTTTTTTTTTTTT
>NW_022900927.1:32854814-32924022 GCF_012274545.1 Fukomys damarensis | reverse complement strand
TTTTTTTTTTTTTTTTTTTTTTTTTTTTTTTTTTTTTTTTTTTTTTTGGTACTGGGATTGAACTCGGGACTTTGCACTTACAAGGCAGGCAGTGGAACAACTGGGCTAAATCCCCAGCCCCAAAGTTTTAATATTTATTAATGTACTCTTTTATATATATTGATCTTCAGCTGCAACATAATTTTTTTTGGGGGTACCGGGGATCGAACTTGGGTCCTTGCACTTGCAAGGCAGGTGGTAGAAACACTGAGTTAAATCCCTGGCCGGGACTTTGCACTTACAAGGCAGGCAGTGGAACAACTGGGCTAAATCCCCAGCCCCAAAGTTTTAATATTTATTAATGTACTCTTTTATATATATTGATCTTCAGCTGCAACATAATTTTTTTTGGGGGTACCGGGGATCGAACTTGGGTCCTTGCACTTGCAAGGCAGGTGGTAGAAACACTGAGTTAAATCCCTGGCCCAGCTGCAACATAATTTACTTAAAAATGGAATCTTCACCCAGTGAAGGGTCTTGGAATGATTTGCAAAAGGGTATTTAGAAAGCTCTAGAGGACACAGTGGATTGGCCTTTAAAAAAATATCAGCTTTATCCAAAACATGGAAAGTGCCCTTTTCCGTGTAGGACAGTGTGGACTCTAATAGACACTATTTTCATGTGCCTATTGTCAATTTTTGTTGTTTGTTTGATTATTTGTTTTGTGTTTGGGAGATGGGAGGAAGCTGGCTGACTACTTTGTATTTGACATTTTGAAATAAGGTCCTAACAAGGCCACTTGGATGTGTATGTTGATTTGTTACCCAGTAAGGCAGTTATAAATGCAGATGAGCTGAAATGTGCAGCAGTGGTGATGCAAACACCATGGAGGGAATGGTTGGTGGTGTTGTGATATCCCAAAGTGATGAAAAATTTTGGTAAAGTGTTGAATGAGATACCTTAATTTATACAGTAACACAGCAGTCACTATTTTGGAAACCATACATGATGGAATTGCATATATTTATATAAATACATATATAACTCATATATAGTAGAATACAAGTATATATGAGAATTAAATGTAGAAACACAAATGAAACTGTCTGGACTTCTTGTCTGTCCCCAGATTTCTGCTCCACCTAATGACGTTGCCTGTAACCTGATTTCCTAAGTCAGGTTCATGATACATTCCTCCCATTCGCTCACTGCCCTTCTCTTCATTACCTTCTAGTTGGTTCTTAAACCAGTTCCTGACCACATAGTTACTGAGTCTAAATTCCTTTCTTCATTTCGCTTGAGTCTCAGCCCTTCTTATCTGTCCTTTCTGGGAATGGCCTTCTGGTGGTTCTGCAATTAAACCATTAAAGCAGGAGGCTGTTTCAGGAATTTGTGTGGCTGTAACAGTAATGCAAATATAAATGTAAAGTGCAAATATGCCCTGGAATCCAAATGGCTTTTTTGTCCATCTTCTGCACCATGTGTAGGTGAATAATTCATTATTATCTAAGCTTAGAAATTAATTCTAGAATCAGTCTGAGAATTTTTTTATTGCGCAGACATCATTAACTCTTTGTCATTAAATTTGGATGCATAAAGTTATTGAAATTATTCTTCTGAGTCTATGTTATGGCTGTGGTTGTTTCTCAATTTTCTTTTCTTCTGTTCTTGTTGGTAACACATTGTTTATACATTTTAATATTTGTTCATTGTTCAAAGAGCCAGCTTTCCATCCATTTATTAGCTACATTATTTTTATTTTCTGATTCATTAATTTTGGGTTTATCTGTAGTATTTACCTTCTTCTACTTTCTTTAATATTATTTTGGGGTTCTTTTCTAGATTCTGCACTTGTGTCCCCCTTGTCTAGTAAGTTTTGTGTTTTAGGATATCTGAATTACATTTGTATTAAAATTTACTTAATTTTTTAAGGGATTCTACACTGTTGGATTCAATTTCTACATTAAATTTTTCATAAATTAAGGGAGTTATGCTAAAAATTTCAGGTGGAAAGATATTTTCTATTTTTGATATTAATTTCTAATTTTCCTACACTGTAAGTAAAGAATATGTTCTATATGAGCAGTCCTCAACCTTTGTGGCACCCAGGGACTGTTTTCTGGAGGGCTGTCAGGCATGGTGGTGGTTCAAGATGATTCAAGCAAACTACATTTATTGTGTACTTTATTTCTATAATTATATTGTAATATAGAGTAGAATCATCGTACAACTCACCAAAATGCAGAATCAGTGGGAGCTCTGACCTCGTTTTCTTGCAAGTAAATGGCTCCATCTGGAGATGATGTGAGATACTTACACACCAAGTGCATTGCTTATGTCTAGTCTACTCCATAATATTGCTTTAGTTGCTGTCATTACAGAAAACCCTTCCTCACAAAGATAGAACACTAACAATGTATGCAGGATTTTCATGGCAATCTGAGGACATCCAACCTTGACTTTAATCCAGAATGTATGGACCTTTGAAGTTGTCTCAAACACCCTTATAAGGCCACTGTCATTTGAAATCTCAAACATTTAATCCTCACTTAGCACAGACAAAGTCAATTCACCTGGCTTATTAAACAATGGGTAATGAATCTTCCCCGCTTCTGGGATCTTCTGTGATTAGGAATTAATGCTCAAACTCTTTTGAAAGCTGAGGTATGTGATCAGGCACCAGCTGGGAGAAATAAGGCAGTGGTTTTATCTGCTGAACTGAACACAGCTGTCTTCTACCCGGAGGTTTGTTGAGTTGGTTGAGCAGGTTTCTGAATATTTCACATAGGTAAGAAGTTTGCAACCCATTCTGTGTCACTGAAATGTATTACTGGTGGCAACTATTTTTCTGGAAGAAATTCCTGCAGGGGATCTCATAACTCAGAAGCTCTTGGCACTTATCTACCCTTATCCTGCCATCTCATTTCTGGGGATGAGAGACACATGTGCTCTGCATCCATTTCCTCACAGAGCTGCACCCAGATGTGAGTTGAGGACACGCACTTTATCATGGTGGACAATTTTCATTACATCCACAAAACTTTATTAATTTCAGATGACAATTTTAAACTCACCAGTGTTTCTCTATGGATGACACAATGGATAGATTCACATTCAGAAGTTACCTTTTTGACCCAAGTAGTGAAACCCAAAAGCTATCTACTTAAGGGCAGCCTCTCCCTTTGTGTGTTTATCAACACAAAATGACCCATTAAGTTTTCCTGATATGTAATCATTCAAAGATTTACATAGTTCTGCAGCTGTGGAATTGATTGGCAATGAAAGTACACATCACTTACCCTCACGCACATCTTCCAGAAAATACATCATCACACAAAACAAAAATTGCTGCCTTGTCAACCTGGATTGAATGCCATGGTGACTCATTAATCCACTCTAACAATTGTGCCTCAAAATCCTCTGCTATTTCATCACTTTGTCTATTTATGGTGATAGTCAAAGAGGAACACATGGTACCCTTTGAACTGCAGGTGCTCCTAAAATTTCTTAGCAAATGTCCTTAGCAGCAGGTGTGATAAACTCTTCACTAATAGCAAAGTGCTTCTCATCTTAGCAATGTGGTTAGCTGCTAATAAGGATAGTTCTAGTACAGACTTATTGAAGAAATGATAGTCTTCAGTAACTGCTTGTGTTCATGTTTCCTCCCTTTTGAGAAAGTTTGTCCTTTAATGCAGGGTGTTCTGTCCCCATGTGGTGAAACAGTTTTGAAGGTTTCATGGCTTCATTGGATAGCCAGTTGTCACACACTCTACAAAGTAGAATTGGAGAATGCAAACTACCTGTTGTAAAAAACCCCTGATTTAAGTAGGACTCCTGGTATTTTCTTTTAAATGCAGCCTTATTTTTGCTGACATTGTTAGAGTCTTTTGCTGTTTCACCATTGGGTGTTCCGTCCTTTCAAAGGAGCTTCTTTTTGACATTTGGTTTTAACTCATTTTGGATAGTTAGCCAGTGGGGTTACCAAAACTGTGAGACAGGTGTTTAGTGCAGGAAAGAGGCACAGATGGAAGTGGTAAATAAAACAATGAGCAGGCCATGGGTGGGCTAAAATAAATGTTGATTCTAACTTAAAACCTGACACCAGATATAGCTGTACAACTGAAGTACATCAACTCATTTGCCACTATAACCCTTTCCACCAGGTGCAGCATAATTGTTACTTGCCACTCACTGATAGGGTTTTGATAGGAGTCTACAAGTAATTGAATCCCTTGCATACGCAGTTCACAATAGTGTTCACACTCCTCTGAGAATCTACTGCAGCTGCTGATCTGACAGGAGGCACTGATGTGAGTGATGGGGAGTAGCTATAAATACAAATGAGGCTTTCCTTGTTTGCCACTGCTCTCTTCTTCAGTGCAGTCTGGTTCCTAATGGATCAAAGACTGCATATGAGAACTCTTGATTTACATTATTACTGTTTGGTACTAAGGTTTGCTATGTTGCCTGTTGTGGTTTGAATTTTGCCTTTTTAAGAGATATACTGTAGTTCTAACTTCTGGTATCTGTGAATGTGGCGTTATTTTGAAATGGGGTCTTTGGAGAAGTAGTCAAGTTAAGACGAGGCAACATTGGATCAAAGTAGGCCTAATCTAGTGAGAATACACTGATAGCACCATTCCACAGTGGAGACAGAGGCTGAAGAAGTGCACCTACAAGTCAAGGAGTGCTGGGGTTTGCTGGCAACCACCAGAAACCAGAGCAAGGAGAAAAAGGATCCTCCCTGTAGCCTTCAGAGAAAGTATAGCAATGCTGGCATTTTGCTTTAACTGTGAAAGAATATGTTTCTATTGGTTTAAGCAACTAGTTGGTTGGTCTTTCTTATAGTGAGTTTAATAACAAATGGCCAAATTTTGTAGATATACGGTACTATAAAGGAGTGAGTAATTCTTTCACAGCAAGATATACCTTCTTAATTAGGTTATTAAGTGCTCTGTCATTTTTGATTTTTAGTTCATTTGAGTTATTGAGGGCTGTGAGGTCAGTTAAGTCCAATTTATGATCACTGTGCTTCTAACTTTCACTAGTACTTTTTCTCTTGAGCTGACCAAGAGCAGCTGCTAAAGAGAAGATTTCTTCCTGCATAAATAAATTTCCCATCACAGAGACAAAATAGGACAAAATACCCAACACCTGTAATTTAAAGGGGGACATGTATTTTGCCTCATTTTTTTTTTTGGTACCAGGGATCGAACCGGGTCCTTGTGCCTGCAAGGCAGGTGGCAGAACCACTGAGCTAAATCCCCAGCCCCCACTAAGCTAAATCCCCACCCCTTACCTCATGGTTTTGAGAGGACTCAGTTCATGGTTGGTTGGCTCCAAGACATAAACAGCATGGCAGAAGGACATGGTAGAGGGAAGCTGCTCATCTCACGGTAGCTGGGAAGAAGAGAGTAAGCAGGAAAGAAGGAGCTGTGGACAAGAATACACCTGTGCAAGTCAACCCTCAGTGACCTGCCCCTTTCAACCAGGCCTTACTGCTTAGCGGCACACTCAGCTGAGAATTATTAGTGTAGCTCCCCCATGATCTTCCAGAAGCCCCATGTCTGAATAGGAGACTTTGGGGTGACAGTTTAGATCTAAGCCATAACATTGGCAAGTCTCCTCTTACTAGCTGTGCTCTCAGCCTTTTTATAATGATCACAAGTCTATGCAGTCCTCATTTAGTCCCACTCTCTCTAACTGTCCAAAGTTTTATATGTAATTTAAAGTGTTTCCAACCAGAGTCCATCAGTGCCTTCTGAATTTGCCATTTTAAGGAAAATATTGCTGGCTTGGTCCTTTGAGGTTAGCACTGTGGAATCTGACTGACATCTGTACAAGTAGATGGGCACCTTCTCAAACTTTGCTTTAAATTTGTCTCAATTGGCTGTTAGTATGCATAGATTGTGGTTTTAGTTTCTGATTCTCTCTTTGTTTCATTGAAGATGAAGTTACATTTTACTCTCTTATTTAAAAGTTCTGTTTTTTTTTGTTTTTTTTTTTGTTTTTTTTTTGTACTGGGGATTCATCTCGGGACCTTGCACTTATGAGTCAGGCAGTGGAACCACTGAGCTAAATCCCCAGCCCTCTCTGTTGTTTTTGTTGGCTTTTAGAGAAAAGATGAGGTAGAATTACTTTACTTAAGCCACTTTTAACAGTTCTGAAATCTTCCAGTTACATTTCAGCCTATATTTATTAATAAACTCTTAAATTCCTTAAGAACTAGCTGAGATTAGAATAAACCAAACAGTACAGTCGTGAATGCTGTGCAGAGATGAAAGATAGCCTATCTAGGGAATATTCAAGGGGACATAGACAAGGCAACCAACCATCACTCTGCATTAGTGAGCATTTAGGGACCATGAGAGGGGTATGTGCAAGATACAATGGAAGTTTGAAAAATGAGGGTTCATGAAAGGTTACTCACAGAAAGCAGTGTTCAAATGAAGTCTTAAAGTATGTACAGAAGTTCTCTGTGTTTGCATGTATTAAAGTGTGTATAGGTGAAAAGGTGGAAAAGCATATGTGAATGAATGACAATGTAAGAGAATCTGAGACTCGCAGGGAGTTACAAGGAGAATAGAACACCTTGAACACAAGGGATGTGATGATACATGCGGCTGGGGAGTTGCATAGGGGGCAGGCCGTTGTGAATCTCCTTAGATCTCTGCAGAACTACTGAAGTAGGTATGATTCAAGATTAAAGTTGTAAATGAACACTCTAGCAGCCATGAAAGATGGCTGAGGGCAGGGTGAGAAGTGTGACTGAAAGCGGATCAACAAATTTGACTTCCATTACCCCAGGTGATAGTAATGAGTGCTTATATGAGGCTCATGACAGCATGGATTGAGAGACAACAATATTTAATAGGTAAAAAAGATTGAGGTTGATTGTAGATGGAGGTTGGGTAGAAAAAGACATTATTTATAGTAAGATCAAGTTCATGACCAGGACACTTAGATGGACTATAGTTTTATTCACTGGGACAAGGACCTACAGGGAGGAGAAAGTTAGAAGGAAAACATAAGTTCAGGTATGAATAGGATGAATTACAAATGCTTATAAGATACCCAGTTATGGCTAAAAAGGAAGTGGAAATTAAGGCTGGAGTACACAGCTGCATCCTTTAAGTTAGTGATGGCCAATGCTATGGTGTAATAAAGCTACTCAGGGAAATGTTATACATAGTAGTGCTGTCTAACTTGGTAACCACTGGTTGCCCAAGGCTATTTAAATTTAACCTTGAATTAATTAAAATTGAATAAAATTCAAAATTTGGTTCCTCAGTTATACATGTGCAAAGACAATAGCTACCATCTTGGATAGCAATGATTATAGAATATCATCAAAGAAAGATCCATTAGACAGCAGTGGTAAACAATGTGAAAAGAGCAGAGGTTTAAGACAGATCAGTACCCTGATAATCTTATAGGAGGTATCTGGCCAGGAGTAGATTATTAAACTGAATGATTAAACTGTGGGACAAAAGCACATTCTCTGTGAGAAGTGAATGGTTAAATTACAGGGCAAACGCACACCATTAATTAAATGGTGGGCAAAAAGCATACAGGCTCTGGGAGGAATGAATGATTAAACTATGGGACAAAAGCACACAGGGATATTTGAGGACTGAATGATTAAACAACAAGCAGTTTAGATTAATGAAACATGTTGTGTCTGGCCATTGTCTTTTTCCTTTTCCTAAGAAAACCTGTCTAGTCTTGAGACAGCTCTGTGCCCAAACTGCTTTTCTCCTGCTTTTTTCTTTTACTCTGATATGCTAAAGAAAACCTTGAGAATTCTCTGCATCAGGGCTTTTTCTTCTCCCAGAGTTTCCTTAATGACTGGGTGCTCGAAGTTGAGTAATAGCCCCTCTGGGCCTCTCAGTGATTGAACTAATTCATCTTCCACACCTTCTGAGGTCACTCACTACAAAAATCTTACTGTTAGATGTGTGGTTTATTTAAAAAAGAGGACTTCAACAAAAAAGCCTGAGAAGGAGACTCCATTCTCTGAGTGCCTTTTAGTAGCTGGGCACTTAATGTTTTTCATGTGTTATTTTTGATCTCTAAATTCCCTGACTTGTAATTTTGGTAATATTTATTACTTTTACTGAGACTTGTAAGGTTAATTTCCCAAGATCTCAAGCTAGTAATGTGCAGAGCTAGAATTAAAACCCAAATCATACAGTATTTCAAATCCATTATATTTTTTAATTACTCCAAAATGCCTGTCCCAAGAAAACCCAGAGAAAATGGTGCCAGAAAGAATAGGATGTCATGAGTGAAGAATAATAATTGAATAAGAGTTTAAATAAGGTTAGTTTATGAAAACTTTCATTGTCTTGGGCTACAAGAAGGTTGTCACAAAATATGTTGGGAACGATTTCTTCGCAAGGGTTGAAGCACTGTTAGAAGGGACTAAGTCGAGCTGTAAATTTGTGTAAGGAACAAGCCAGTGTAACATGTTCTTTTAAGAGATTAGATATATGTCATTTATGGTGCAAAATATGGTTCACCAAAAAGAGGTTTCAAGTTTTTCAAATTATATGTACTAAATGCTCTAAGGTGTGTCTCTCAAATGCAGTATAATCAGATGATACTGAATGCTACAATCTGTTTCTTATTCTTTAATTACTAGCCATCTAACATTGGTCTTGTCACTAAAGTCCCCCAATTTTTTTCCTGTCTGTGCAATGTGGTTGGAAATAGGAGAAGTATGTGAGCATCAAATGCAACAATGAATTTTACAGTGAACCACACAGTGATAAGCGACCTAACATGTTATCCTTAACTGATCATATAAAACAATCTTAAAATTCTACTAGTCTATCCAAAGCAGTGTATGCAACTACTGGAAATTTTCATTTAACCTATCAACTTTATATCCTTGAAGAATAGAGAAATGTGTGAGTGTTTGTTGAATTTCCCCACCTATTCCTTACAGCTTAACACTTGGATTTTTGAAATCAAGACCCACGAGTTCCTGTGGGTTCTGATTTCATCTTTATGACCTGACTAACTCCAGCAGAAGTGGAGGAAGGCAAAGAGATAATATTCCCCTCTCAAACATGTCCAATGGAAGAGAAAACAGTGATACAGTCTTTTGGAGAAAATAGTATTTACGAGTTAGATATTTCTAATTATTTTCCTGAATAGAAGTGTGCACATATCTAGGACCTAATACGTTTGTGGAAAAACTTAATACTAGTTGCCCCCAAAACAAATTATGTTGATTACAGCAAATGGAGAATGTTCAGCATTTTGTTTGCCTTTAAGCAAGGATGCTAACAGAGGATAGAGGTTTTCTTGGAACTACCATGGCTTGATGAAGTTGGATTAAAGTAGCAACATTCGAAAGAGCTTGTTTGTTATCAGATCATAGTAAATCCAAAATGACTTTGAAATATTTCCCTGGACCTCACCAGCTGAAAATATTTCTCATGGATAGAAATATTGCTAAACTCATGGGCACCAAAGTTCAGAACATTGCCCACACTTATTCCTGCAATATCTGTAGCAGCTCTAAAGAAAATCCAGAATATTTTAGCTCAGAATATATCAAAAGAGGAGCAGCTTCAAATGGTAAACAATTTGTTACTAAAGTGCTTAGTCTCTTTTTAAACTTTTCTGATTAGCTTCAAGTACACTGAACCCACAACAAGTTTACTGGAAATGTCAGTGATTAAATAAACATTTTACGGTAATCAAATGTTAGTGTCATATAGTTCAGACCACAGGGCCTGGCAGCCCAGAGAAAGAGTTGCTTGTAGCAAGCTGTGCACCAACAGGAAGCCAGCTTCTCAGTGGGTCCCACCACAGTGCTTAGGCCTAAGTTGCATGAGGGGGGAAAATACCACCAAACCAACTATTGTAACTCCAGCTATCATTGGAATAATATTATAGAAGTCAGGTAAATATGAAGAAATGTAAAGTCCTGGTGGGACTTTTAAAACTCATTTCAAAAGACTAACATTTTTGGTTGAGGTTTATCATGTAACCAATAGTCAGGGCAATGTGTAGAAGGAAAATCCCCAACCCCAGCTGTGCAGGGTTAGGTCATGGACTTGGATGGTACTAACATTTTAGCACTGTTTTTCAGGTGGTTTTAAACTGCCATCTAAGAACCAAAAATCTACATCAGGTTGAGTTTCAGTCTCCTGACTCCCAAGTAGAAGAAACTGCTGTTATCTAAGCTCAGGACAGAATGCCACCATTGTATAATTGTGGTTGCAATTCTCCATGCCACTGTACGTCCCTAGTTCTATGAGGAAACTCATTTATAGAATGATGATAAATGAGCCCTTTGACAATGAAGTTCTCTCTTTCTTTTTACAACTCATCTAGGTGCTTTATCCCATCTCTGACTTCCTCGGGGTTTCTCCAAGGATAATTTCCATCTCTCTTCACATGTGCTTCAGGCCCTCTCCTCTTAAAAAAAAACAATAACAACAACAACAAAAAAAAAAAAACAACAACAACAAAAAAAAAAAAACAACAACAACAAAAAAAAAAAAACAACAACAACAAAAAAAAAAAAACAACAACAACAAAAAAAAAAAAACAACAACAACAAAAAAAAAAAAACAACAACAACAAAAAAAAAAAAACAACAACAACAAAAAAAAAAAAACAACAACAACAAAAAAAAAAAAACAACAACAACAAAAAAAAAAAAACAACAACAACAAAAAAAAAAAAACAACAACAACAAAAAAAAAAACAGAAAAGGCAATGCACAAATGATCCTCTACAACTCTTCACTTACCTCCACCTATTTAAACCTTTTTATTCTTTCCTTCACAGTGGCACATATTTGGTTAATGATAGCAATTTGAATAGCGAGCCCAGTGGCATCATTATCTAAAGAATGAAAAGTATGCTTCTATTTTGCTAAGTAGTCCCAGGATCCACTGTCTGATGTGAGCCCTGTATGCTGTCCTGGTATTTGAGTCAAAAGTTTACCTGGCCTCCTTGTAAGTTGGCCCAGAAAGCAGGCCTCTCCCTTGATCATGACCTGCCTTTTCTCTGTTTGGTTGCTTAAAAGCTTTTCTATGGTGATCCATCAAAAATCCTAAATAGAAACCACTCCAATCCTTTGCTTAGTTCTTATGAGTCTTCTTTTCCTAGGTCTGGATTCAGCTTTTATTTCTGGTGGGAACTCTTGTTGCATATGAACAGATTTCCTGGGGAAGACCATTGTCTGACTCTCACACATATTATATGAATTTATTTTGTATGATATGTCACATTATGCAGTGGCTCTTAAGATAGAGTACTATGCACTAAGGTGAAACTAAAAAGACAGCATTACAGCTCTACTAATCTTTATTTAATTGTTGTTTAGCTAAATGCTAAGAAAGAGAATGACCAGCTTTGGTGTAGAGAGAACCTGAAGTCTCTTATCTATTCCTGCTGGATTGCTAAATCTGAATGGCTGAGTTACTATATTAAAAAAATAATTAGGCATATAAGCTTCCTATTTGGGAATCCTAGTATAAATCCAAACCTGTGTGGAAGGCAGCTTGGCGATACATGTGGACATTACAGTCCTGCAACACAGAACAGAGAGTACTCAATAAACCTACAAGTCTCTTGATCAGCAGTCATCCTGCTCACCAGGCTGTTAGCATTACAGCTACAAGGTAACCTTTGTCCTCATGTGACTAGTGGTTTACTTCTGGCTTCTCTTGCATGGTGAGGTCAGTGCAGAGATATCTGTATTTGCAAAGCGTGACCCTTTGTATTTATAATTTTGGACTTCTGGCTGCTGACATCTAGCATGGGTTAGTCTTAAACTAACTTAGTTTCCATACCCTAGCCTACCCCTTTCTAGTTTTCTTTCTTAACTATCAACCAAACACTGGGGGTGAGGTGGTTAGGGTAGAGTGTCAACTTGTTTGGCTTTGGGATTCACAAGGGGATTGGTTGAGCACATATCTTGTTGGGTCTGGGTGGCTTATGAAGGTATGGCCTTGAAATCTTTATCTGGTCCCTTGTTCCTTTTTTGCTGGCATTGCCTCCCCACTCTGCTTCTTAGCTACCATGAACTGAGAAGCTCTTTTCCTCTATGTCCTTCCACCATGATGTTTCTGCCTGGAGCCAGCTGACCATGGACTGAACTCCCCAAACTGTGAGCCAAATTAAACCTCTCCTCCATTAAGCTGTGGTTGTCAGGTATTGTCTTAGCAATAAAAAACTGACTAATGGAGAAGGCAAGCTTACATCTTCCAGATCCAGCTCAGCATTAAAAAATACAGTGAAAGACATTTTAATGAGAAAAAAAATTAAGTGTGGGCCTAGTGGTGGTTATTCACTTGGAGAAAATATAAAATTGTTTGCTTGTTTTTAATGTGTCAATGGTAATATTAACCTGAGAACAGTTATTAAAACTAATAATTTACAAGTGCAACACAACTTACAACACTAATCTTATTTACTCTTCATAATAGCTCTATTATGTGAGTATCCGTATTTCCCTCGTTATTTAAGGAAAAGGCTAAGGAACTAAATGACTTAAAGACATTGCTGGTGAGTGATGGAGCCATGGCTGGTCTCTGATTTTAGGTAGATCTCTTACCTTCTTCATCTTCACATTGGAACGATGCCCAAGAAAAACAAATGGAATAAAAGCCCAGAAGACATGAAGTTCGCTGGATGGGCAGAACTATTTAAATTCCAGCCTGCATTTGCTACCATAAATAATAGGAAATTAGCCTGGATTTTTGAGCCTGGGAATACTGTGGTAAAATTTTCTTTATGAAGATTGATTCGATATTTGTGGGCAGAGTCAAATACATGAAAGCCAAAAGATAAAGGTCACCTGAAAATCTACTACAAAAAGATATAGAGAGGATGAAAAGACAGATATAGAGAGGATTATGAAACACATAAAATTTTATATTGTAAGATGTTAGAAAGAACTAAATTAATAGATGCACTATATTCTCACAAGTCTACTGACAAGACTCAGCATTTTAAAGATATCAATCTTTTCTTAGTTAAATCTATAGAATCAGTGGAATTCTAATCAGTATATCAACTTGTTTTCTGTTTGTTTTTGTTTGTTTAAATGGGTGTAAAATCTTTCGAATGAATATAGAAAGATAAGACCAAGAAAACTCAAAATGTAAGGAACAATTAAGTAGAACAATTTGCCTAATAAGATATTATGGCTTACTAAAATAATAATTGAGATAGTGTGATATCTGTGCGTAGGAAAACAAAAAAGAAAAAGCCAATTTCAGAGAACAGAGGGTGCACTGCAATGAACCAATGAACCATAATGTCTATGGAATAATGTAACATGAATAAGATTGGCCTTTCAGACCATTGGAAAGAAGAGGAATTGTTTAATAAATGGTGCTGGGATGACTGCTTAAATAAGAAAGTAGATTCCTAGCTCATTCTATATGAGCTGTGACAGAAGTACATGGTGAATGTTTAAATTTAAAAATTTTCATTACAGCAAAATACACTTTGCCACCAATCCTCTCAAAACACTTCCCTTCACTTTCAACACACTTGAACTATCATTCTTGCAACTTTCTAAAGCAGTTCTGAAAGCCCTCTTTTGTGAGTGTCTTTAGTTTCACTATCCTGGTTTCCTTGATGTCTTAAATCTATTCAAAACTTTTACTTTTCATGGTCGTTTTGACTTTGGTGAAGAACCACAAGTCACCCATGCCTGATTGGCTGGATAAGGTGTATGAAGCCATACTGTAATGATTTTATAAGCCTGCCTTTTCATTAGATGGCATAGACAGTAGCAGCAACAGCAGCAGCAGCAACAGCAACAGCAGCAGCAGCAGAAGAAGAATTTACTGCATTTTTGACCAACCTTTTATCTAAAGACATGAAAGAGGACTTCTAGAACTGCTTCTGAAAGTGGCAAGAATGATGGGGCAAGTGCATTTGAAACAGAGGGAGTATTTTGAAGGAGATTATTGGCAATGTATCTTTTATTATACTAAACTAAAACGCATTTAAACATTCACTATTTACTGTGATTACATTTCATATGTAAAATTCTAGATGAATTAAAAGCCGAACTGTGAAAAACAATTGCATGGTTTATCTTATATAAAAACCCAAAATATAAAGAACAGATAACAGGAAGTAAGGACATAGATGAGAAGGGGATCAAGAGATAGGAGTGGGAAGGGAAAGAAGGGAAAGGGATGAAAAAAGAGGTGCATTGTTACCTGTCCCAACTCCTTACAAGGATTGTAATCATTATGTAGTGCACACATGCACTAATAAAGATAAAAACTGAAAAAAGTTAAAAACAATGCTTAGAAGAAAATACAGAAGAAACTTCTATCACTTTGCAATATGAAAATTTTAATTTAAATCATAAATTTATAAAAGTTTTAAATATTAAAGATGAGGCATATATTCGATTACATTAAAATTTAAAACTTCTATTCATGAGTTAACATAGCTCAGTGGCAGAGTGCTTGGCTAGCATGTACGAGGTCCTGGAGTGGTTCCCCAAGGACCAGACAATTCAAACAAACAAAAGAACAAACAGTATTCTCAATACGCCCATAAAGAAAGTAAAAGTACTGCTTCCCACAGTACTTTTATGGTACCCAGGTGAGGGGATATGGAAAAAATGAATTGTTAGTCTCATCAGTATACTGAAAAGGCAAATTAGAAACAATGAGATATCAATTTATAACTACTAATTTGACAAAAAATAAGTATAATGGCAATAAATGTTAGAAAGAAAGTGTATTAACACATTGCTAGAGAAAGTTGAAGATCTCTTTGGAAAACAATTCAGTATCATTGTAATTCTATGGATATCATATTATATTCCAGCAATTATATTCAAAATCTTGTACAATATCTTAAAAAAGTACTCTGAAATTTTAACGTGCATATGAGTCATCTGGTAGTCTTGATAAAATGCAGATTCATATTCAGTAATCTAAAATATCCCTTTTGAAGAATTCATAATTGGACACATTGTAGAGAAGCTATAAAACACTACGCATTCATTCATTGCACAAATACTGAGCTGAGCATTTACTGTGTGCAAAGCAATTTCATAGCACTAAGAGCACAGCAGTAAAAAGACAGAAGGGAAAAACAAAATAACAATCTTTCTGCATGGACTTAACATTCTACTCCATGTGAAGTAGAGTTGTTGTGGGTGGGGTGGCAGTAGTGGGGTAAATAGGCCTTGAATATTTATTAGTAATACACAATATACATGATGGTGGTAAGCGGTATGCAGACTATGTAGCAGAGAAGGGAGGTAGAGAATGCTGGAAAGGAAATAGCTGCGGTTTTAAACATGGCTTTCAGTGAAGGTTTCTCTGAGGATTTGGACATTGAGCAAAGCGCTGGAAGAGGTGCCAGTGATCCATGTGATCATCTGAGGAATAAAGGCATGTGCAAAAGACCTACAGAACAGCTATGCTTGGGGTGTTGGATGAATTTCAGAACATTAGTGTAAATAGGGCAAGTGACTAAGAAGAGTAATGAGACCTGAATCAGCAATTTAGAAGGTCCAGATCATGGAAGAACCTTGTAGAGCACTGAAATTATTTTGGATTTTACTCAGAGCCAAATGAAAAACATTTGGAGAGTTTTAGGCAGATAAATGATGCTATCTCATTCACAAATAACAGTATCCTTCTAGTTACTATATTGAGAATAGACTTACTGGAGAGAAGCCAACCATAAAAGGGGGGAAATAAGGAAGCTGTTGTAACATGCCAAAAGATGATAGCAACTCAGAGGATGGTGGATAAGAGGCAACTAGTTTTTTAGTGTAGATCTGGTGTCTTGGTTTAAGAACTATGAAGTCAAAGCAAAAGAATTACTTTTTATTTTAAGGTTATGTGAAAATAGTGATGCCATTTACTGAGTTGAGAAAAACTGCTAGAGGAACATGTTTGGGCAGAGGAATGAAAACAGTGAGATATATTGTATCCAAGATTTTTAAAGAGGAACTGTTCCATGGACCATTGAATATGTCAGTCTTGAGTTAAAGAAGGAAGTCTCCATTAGAGATGTAATTTTTGGACTTACAATCTGTAAAGTGGCATTTCTAGTTATGAGACTGGCTCAGATATATTGGAGAAGGAGTGACAAGATAACAATAGGGATAATGCTGGAAGCCCGAACATTAAAATACATACAAAGTGAGTATTGTAAAGGCCAATAGGGAGAAAAGACAAATTACCTGAAAATATTCAAAAATCAAGCTTACAGCTGGCTTCTCAAGAGCAACTACAAAAGCTTGAAAAAGTGGAGTCTTTGTGTTTCCAAGTGCGGTAAAGGAAAACATCACATCTTAAAAAATAAACATATAATTTGGGAGTTTGGGGGAAAAATCAGCATTTTAAAGTTGTCACTTTTCCCCAGGTTATATTATGAATTCAGTGCAATTCCAATAAAATTTGCAAAAAGAAATTATATGGAATTTTATGTTAATTAAAAATTAGTACAGCAAAATAAATGCATAATAGTGATACAAATTAAGAAACAAAGAAAATGAACAAAAATGAGGATCATGCCCCACCAGGAATTGAGATAGTAACAAAATTATGACAATAAACATAATATGACACTAGAGTGAGAAAACTCTCAAAGGTTAATGGAACAGGATCAAAAGTTCAGGAATGAGCCCAGGTATATGTGAGACAATTTAAAAAATGTAACTATGGATTTTAGAAGAAACAAAATTATATCAATATCTAATGTGAATAAATTTTCAAATTATGTAGATTAAAGGAACAACTATACAAAAAACTATAAATATTATAAAAATACAGGGGAATGTGTTTATGACTTTGTGGTGAGTAGTCTTAAAGCAAATTTATAAATGCATCAAAATAAAAGGCAAAATTTCTTTTATTTTGAACAAATTGCTTTGAACAAACTTCTGAATAAAACAAAATAAGGCACACAAATCTTTAAAAGACAATCATACCTAAGAAAAGTACATGCAGAATACTAAGGATAAGTAAACAATATTCAGGATAGATGAATAATCAGTGATGGTAAGTATGAAAAAGACAAATGGTCCAATTGAAAAATAGGCAAAACGTATGAAAATGATTTGAAATTACTCTATTTCTGGTAATCAAGGAAATATAATTGTTAGGGTTTGTATCTACCTGTGCCCTCAAAGTCTCATGTGGTCATAAGTGGGGCTTTTTCAGAGATGGCTGCATATAGAGTGTGTGATGTTGGAATTAATGGTATGTTATTACTTAATCAATTCATTAATTGGTTTTGTACCACCCTGATTTGTTAATCTACATAGAGTATAAAAGAAGGAGAAAAAGCTGCTAAAGTCTGTTGCTTGCTTTGCTACCTTCTGCCCATCATGAACTGTTTCTTCTCTGCAATGCCCTTCTGCCATGCCATCCTGCCTTGGAGCCAGCCAATTATGAACTGAAACTTCTACAAACTGTGAGCTAAATAAACCTTTCCCTCTCTTTGGGTGTGGAGTATTTTGTCTCAGCAGTGATAAAAGGTAACTACGACAGAATTTGGTAGCAGAGAAGAAGGGTCGTTGCTGTGATTGTACCTGACCACGTGGTTTAGGAGCCTTTGGACTTGGCTTGTGTGAAGGGGAAGAGTTAGGAAAAGTTTGGAGATGCAGGGTGAAAATTACAGCTGGAACGCCTGAGGCTGTACATGATGGGAGATTTTGGTCAGAAATCAGAAGACCAGAAAGCTGATAGAATATTGTTGGTAAAGACCAAGCTCAGGAGATTTCTGCTGGGAAAAAGGATGGCAATGGCTATTGGACTCCAGAAGATGTGTGTTACTTCTTGCCAGAAAGTTTGTCTGCATTTTACTTGTGTCCAGACTTTTCCTGAGACCAAGATTAAGGGTGGTGAATTTATTAATCTGGTATAAGAAATTTCAAGCAGTCTAATGTTGAGGTCATGCATGGCTATTGTTGAGGGCTTTATGCCAGATTTATGCTGAGAATCAAGAGCAGAGAGCCCAGCAGAATGATTTAAAATATTTTATGTTTGACCAGAAAGGAAGCTCCAGTAAAGTTGTGGGCTGTAAAGATGGAACAGAGGAGAAGTTGGTCATTGAAAAGACTAGCAAAACAAACAAACAAACAAACAAACAAACAAACAAAGTATTTTAGAAGAAGACAAAAGAAAAGATGGCTTGAGGGTATCACAGAAGTAGCAGGATTCCACATTTTACAGCCTCAAAATTGCGAAGGCTTTGCTTTGAGAAGAGAGCCCCAGAGCACTATGTTCAAGAATGGTGGTAGCCTAGGGAATTTGTTCTTTGGGATTAGGTTCATAGTCACTGGACCTCTACAGCTAAGAGAGAAGGAAGTGTGCCTACTGCTCTAGCTGGAAGCGGACCTTGGTGTCATCCATGTGATGCTTATTTTAAGTGCATGCAGAATACAAGAGTTGTGGGGTCAGAAAGGCTTCTGCTCAGATTTCTGAAGAAAGCCTGGGAGGCCAGGCAGTGTTCCCCTGAGAGGGCAGTCTGTGAAGCTGTGAGTGTGAATCTGAAGGTGCAGTGGAGATCCTAGAAGTTTGGAGAATCCAGGAATGTGGAAAACTGAAAGGAGGGAGCAGAGCCAGCCCCAGAGAGAATCCATGGGAGCTACAATTACTGGCAATGCCATAGGGGCAGAGCCACCCTTGCCCTTTGAAGCTCAAAACTTGCCACGGATTGCTGGAGATACTGGAAATGGAACTGTGGGATTTAATGTTTGCCCTACTGGATTTTGGCCTTGCTTTGTTCCCATTCCTTACCATCCCCATTTGTAACTTTTGGAATGGAAATGTCTATCTTGTGCCATTGAACATTGGAAGTGTTTAACTTTCTTTTCATTTGTACAGGGGCTTGAAGCTATGAATTTGTCTTAAATCTCAGAGACTTTGGACTTGGACTTTTTAGCAATGCTGAAGCTGTTAGGACTTCAGCAACACCTAGAGATGGACTAAATGCCTTTGTGGTAAAGGAATGTACGTGAATTGTTGGGGGGGCAGGGGCAGAGTGTTATAGTTTGTGTCTAGATGTGCCCCCTAAGCTTCATGTGGCCAAGAGCAATTCTCTAGAAAAAGGGGCAGCTCTTAGTTCCTGTCAGTCAACTCCAGCAGCAACAGGTAAATGGGATCTGGGGAAATAGCAACAGTGTCCATTGCAACCTCACATGGACTATCTTACATACATACACATATATGACACACACATGTGTGAATACTCCATATATAAGAGCACACATGTGAAGGAGCAAAGGACCCAAGGGATTCATACAAAACTAGCAAAATGATTATTTCTAGGAACAGTCCTGAAAATGAAGAGTGCAGACAATGTGGTCTTTAGTTTTATATTTCATTTTCAAATAATCACATTATACATTTCTCAGAAAAACAAGATTTTTAAAAACAAACTTTTGTCTTCCTCTACAGGGAAGCACTCCATTTTCCTACTCTGCCATCTTCTACTTTTTGTTTGTATATTATTACAAATAAAATGTCAGTGAGATTTATTTTTTATATGTCATAATTCAAGGGAGTTATTGAGCACTCTGAGGCAGATGCCATATCAATTTTCTGTTTAATAATAATAATGTGATCATTCACGGTCTAATCTGTGAAATATGTGAAACCCATACATATAGTTACTTACATGGAAATCCGAATATATACTTAATGTTCATTCTCCCAGTACTCTGCAACTCTGATCAGAGGTTCTTATTCTGAATGACTTCTTAAAGACATCACGTCAACACTTTAGTGTCCTTTTCTGCTAAAAGAGGAAAGAGACTGATGACATTCATCTGTACTTTTTGAGATAGTACATATATTGTGGAAATCTGTTGCTCTTCATGCTTTATTTGGTTAGCCTGTTCATCTGCTAATAACTAATGTCATCATTTGTTTATGAAGGTCCATTTTAAATTATTTACTTAACACTGGATGTGATCTCATGTGGTCCCATGATTTCAGATGCCACATATGGACCCATGTGTCCTCTTGGAAGCTTTATATTAAATTGCTTAGTTGAACTTTTGACCTAGTTGTCTTCAATTAGCCTCACAAACTCAAGAGAAAGCTTTGACTGTCTCTTTTTAGAATGAGCAGGGAATGGACAGGTTTGCATGAGACTGGAAATTCCCTATAGCCTTAGACTGTTAAAAGGTTTAAGGTGAGGTGGCCACTGTGGCTGAGAAAGACAGAATTCCTGAGAGCAAGTGGGGAATCAGAGCACAGCTTTTATATTTAAGTGATGTTGACCAGTGGCAGGATAAGGAATCTCTTTAGCCACCTGGAGCCTTGTTAACTTCAAGCCTCTATTAAAGAGAATCCTTGATTCCTCTTCCCGCCTCACTTCCTGCACACCTGCTTCTTATTCCAGCTCAGGAAAGTTCATCTATTTTTTTTTCAGCTTTAAATTCATCTATTTATTCTGTTGCCTCTAGCAAACATTTGAGCAGTTCCTGATTCCCTTCTTTTTATCATTTCCTCACATCAGATTAATCAGCAAATCTTCTTGATTATATTCCTTAAATATCTTCTTAACCTATTGTACTCTATTTCTGTTACACTGCCCTCGTTCAAATAACAAAATATTTCTCACAGACTATTGCGATAGTGTAATTTTATTCCAGCCCCCCATCTCTCTTTTCCTCCTTCGCATTGCACATACTAGCTAGCGAAATCTTCTAAAATGTAAGTCAGAACATGTAATTTTACTGGGTACAACCTAGAGATGCATTTAGAATCAAATCCACATCCTTAATCATGAGTTCCCCAAACCCTAGGCCCTCTTTCTTGCTATTTTCCACCCTCACTTCATATATTCCTCCTTTCTTATTGTTCCCTGGCCGTACAGCTTGTGCTGGTCCCTTTGTGCTTGCCAACCCAGACCATTACGAAGCCCTTGGTTATTTAAGTCCTTGTCTGGATATTCGCTACAGGTATTCTCTAATCAACTACTTTAAGCACTCAGTTCCTCCCTATCATATTTCCTTATTTTTACTCTTTTTATCATATATGTTACCTCTGTTATTTTTCTTGTTTATCATTTCATTCACATTTAAACCCTACAAAAGTAGAGACTTGTTCAGTTCATATTCTTTGATGTTTGTAGGATAGGTTCTGATACATAATAGGTTCTCAATACACATTAGTTGAGTGAATGAATGCAGGCAGCATGCAAGATCCACGATAAACATGACAATGGTTCCACTGCATCTGAAGCTTCTGATCTGTTTGCAGTCCAGACAAAAGAGCATAGCATGACTAAGTAGTAGACTATATGTGGTATTGACCATAAGTGAGACAGAGAAGAGTGTGGGAAATGCAAGAGACCTAAATGCTGGGCTTCTTTTCCAGTATTCGCACACTGGTCCTGTATGCAAATCTTCTAACTGAATGTAAAGAATTTCCATTCCCATCGTTGTGGTTATAGCAGGAGCTAAATGATGCCAAAACTGTCTGCTATACTCAGCAAACGCTTATCCAGTCAACATTTTTTTCCAGTGTCTTCTCATTCTGTATGCTTTCAACAGAAATATTTTGAGTAGATTTTGTCTTATTCAAACTTGTGAAATAAGACTCGTATGTGAGATGATCTTAAACCTTTTTACATTAATTCATAGGCAATAAATAAGAGACATAGTGAGAATTAAAGAAACTGACACCCCAAAAGGTACTAAAATAGTTTTTTTTTTCTCACTTACTTGATGTATTTTTGGTTTGAACTGATTATTTTACTTTGTCTTTTTGAAGCATTAATTCATGGAAATAAACTGTTTTTGAAATATTACTTATTGATTTAACAGACAGGGAATTCAAGCCTTAGCAGCATCCTTAGCTAAGTACTACTACTTTTGTCATTTGTGCATGGAATTTCTTGCATTCTCTTCTCAGAAATATCTTCCTTTTTTCCATTATAGATATAATAGTAAACATATTCTTAAGTAAATGCCCCTAAAGTTTAATAAATTGTTTGAATTTTATAGTTTCTTTTTGAAAAATAAGGAAATAAGGCTTAGTGAATCTGTCTGACAGAAACAAGAGAGCGAGGAAGACACTGCAGGGGAAGCTTAGTGTTCTTTACCACCTGTTTTCTTCAGAGCAATCCTAACACAGTCAAGACTTCAAGAATTTACTGCTTTGCTTTTCAAATAAATGACTTGGGGTGTGAAAAGCAGCACATCCGCCCTGTGGTTGAGAGTTGTTTTCTGAGTAGCTTGGCTTTGAACTTCGGTGTAGTTTGGGGCTGGTGGTACTCCCCTGGCCTGTCCTGGAGATTCCTTTCTAACTCGATTACTTTCTGTTTACTGAAAGACCCCAAGGTGACAGAGGAAGACTGTTGATTTCCTGACTTTAAGTTGCAGCAATCACAGCTTCAAAAGTACATATTTGTACACATATGAAAAGATATTTACCTCTTGCCTCATTAGGAAAGCAGCACCCCACACTATTTCATTCATCAGCTCAAACAAAAGATCCAGTTCAACACAAATCTTTGTCCTAGTACTCTCCCCATTCAAGTGGTAGGAAAAGAATGACAACTGTTTAGGGAATATATTTAGTTGCATTTAAAGTATTCTGTTGTGATATACTTCCAGAACATATAATAATTAGTTTTTTAAAAAATATGGCTTCAAACTTAGTTCCTATTATTTATGATAAAATGATAATGTGACTGTTCCCTCCTATCCTTCGAGGTACTAAACAAGGGAATGCACACATAAGGATTGTAGTTAGGTGAAAATCAGTGTCACTTTATTAATATTAACAAAGACCTACAACCTTGAAAATAGATATTTTAGTAAACAAGCCTTAAAAACTAACCTTTAATATATTCTTTCTTTCTTTCATACAAATTGAAGAAAATAGGACTGCAATACAAACAGCCTGATTCACTCACTCAGCTACCAGATGGAAGCGATGATCATCTCTTCCTACTGCTGCTCCTAAGCAGGAATGGCCCTAACTAGGTATGTAGAAATCCGAAAAGGATCACCTGCCCTAGAGCACAAAAGGGTCCCTAACAAGTGGACAATGACCTAATCCCTCTGAGAGACTATGCAGCAATAAAGATTAGGCTCTGACTGATTAGCACAGGGAAGGTAGGATTCTGATAATAGGAGCAATAGGTGTCACACACAAAATGTTCCCAGTTGCAGAATGAGGAGATGGGTTACCATTTATAACCACCCAATGCATTCTCTGTACCACACTAAGGTGTGAAGGGCTCCATTTAGACAGAATAATGTATCGAGATGTCCCTTCGTGTTGTACAGTAACAGATAAGAATCATAATGATTTCTTAGGACACACGTGAGAAACTAACTAGCTGTGTACCCTGGCTAAAATCCTGATTAGCCTCAATTTCTTTGGTCAGTGGCTACTATTTATCTATGCAGTAATCAGTCTCTCCTATTTCCTCAGCAATTTCCCCTACATTGACAGGATAGATTTGTGTTCAGATTAAAACAAACAAGCAAACAAACAAAACAAACAAACATTTCCCAACCATCCTCCCAGTTGGAAATGGCCACTGGAGAATCTCTTCAAATGAAAGAAATTCTGTGGGGGATTATACCCTTCCTCTTTTCTCCCTTCTCAAACTAGAGCAAAACTGTGATAGCTGGAACTCCTGCAGCTGAACAGTTACCATGAGGTCATCTTGGGAAGGAAAGCACCCACTGAAGATGATGAAGCAGTCTGACGATGATAGAGCCACTTGATTTTTAGGCTTCCTTTTTGCATGAGATAAAAATAAAATCCTACTTTGAAAAAGCTACTGTTGTCTAAGTGTTTTAATATATGTACCCACCTAATCATAATTGACAAATAATTCAGATGTAATTATACTTACTTGTGTGAGTGAAGAGGAATAAGAGAGAACTCTTTGCAAACAATGCCATATTAATGTCATGGTTTTGTGAGAATCTGGGCTCAAGCAATGTTGCTTTGATGGACTAATTAAAAAAAACCTGACGCATAACTGTTCATGGTGTTATTTTTTTTTCTCCCTCATGTTCTATGCAAGACCTCAGCTTCCTGAAGGCCTGGGAGGGTCACTCCCTGAGGATCATTTTATCTGGCCTAGCAACATCCTCTGCAGAGTCAGCCATGTTGTCCTTGGCAGGAGCTGGAAAAAAAAAAGTGTAAGAATGGTTCAGAAAATGGACTGATTTCTTTCTCTAGGGTTCCTAAGAGTACAAGGCAGACTTAGAGGTGATGATGAAGGAAGGTCTTGAAGCTGTGTTGATGAGACTTTTATGTTTGACCTACAGAATCCTTGGGCATTTGAGTACAAATAACTTCATTATCTGATAAGCAATGGGCAAAAAGGATCTAAAGTGATCAAGAGAGAAAGACATCTTCCTAGAAATGCTGGGGAAGCCACACACACATCCCTGGTCTGTATTCTGGTCAGTAAGTCCACCTGCCTTTGACACACAGGAGTGTATACTGGTGTGGAAGAACCTTTGTCCCCAAGACCTTGTCATTAGCCTTGCCTCAGTCGCAAAGAACCCATCAGCTTCTCTGTCCTTGGATCTTTAATGGACTCCACTGTTCATCAGGTCCCCAGATGTCCCAAAGGCTTCTTTTCCTCTCTCCCTCCCTCCCTTCCTCTCCTTCACTTTCTTCTTCTCCCTCTCTCCCTCCCCCTCTCTCCTTTATCTTTTTTCTTTTTTTCATCCTGAGGGTTGAGCTCAGCACCTTGTGCATGCATCAGTCCAGTCTTCAGAGGCTCTTTTCCAGGCTTTCTGCCCCTCTCAGTATACTGATAAAGAGGACAGTGTTGCTTCAATAAAACCTTTTTATTTTAAGGGTGACTCTAATAATAATGGGAAAAAAGGTGGATAACAAAAACAATATGAGCAGTCGGAAAGCTAATGAAGTTGTGTAATGCTTCTCCATTCGCAAGTCCTGGTCTGATAGATTCTGAGACTATGAGAGATGAGCTATTACTCCTTTGCTTGACTCTGGAGGGTAAAGTTTTCTAAACTGTTTCTGGCTAAGGTGGTGGTCAGGAGCTCTCAGGGACAATAAGAACAGATATCCCCTTGTCACAGGAGGAAACATTCATTTCTGAAAACCTCCAAACTATACCCATTTCACCTTAGTGAAATTTCACCTTAGTGTGATTTTTCAGAGTACTGATCCTGCTTAGGTATATTTTATGTTATGAAAGAGTTTGTGTGAACAGCACAAGCATCAAACTGACATGTATAAAAAGCTCTTTTTGTTTGTTTTTAGAACAAAGGAAATAATGCTTAAAAATGAACTTGTACATTTCAGATGCCCATTTTTGAATTGGATCTTTATATTTGAGGAGGGCTGATTGTTTTGAGTTCTTTATATATTCTATACTTTTTTTTTTAGTACTGGGGATCGAACTCGGGTCTTTGCACTTGCAAGGCAGGTGGTGGAACCACTGAGCTAAATCCCCAGCCCTATATATTCTAGATAATAGTCCTTTGTCTGAGGAGCAGCTGGTAAAAACTGTGGTTTTTCTATAAAATGGAATACTACTCAGCCATAAAGAATGATAAATTAGATTCATTCATAGAAAAATGGATACATATTGAGGATATACTCCTAAGTGAAATAAATGAGTCACACATGTGTAAATACCAAATAGTTTCTCTGGTGTGAAAACTATAATAGTACATAAGATCCTAATGAGATAATTGACAATGTGAAATAGGAAGAAGAGGGCTAAATGTGTAGGAAAAGTGGGAAGGGTAGGGGAAAGGGAATAAGGGAAAAGAAAAATATATGAGTAAATGAAAAAATGGAAATAAAGTGTTTGTAAATGGGGAGGGGAGGGAGGGTGAAGGGAGGGCATGGACAAGGGGAAAAAATGAGAAGCAAGACCTGTCATATAAAGGTACAAGATCTCAGTAATGAATGTAACTGTACTGTATACCTAAAATGTACCAATAAACTCAATTAAAAAAAGTGAACTTGTAAACAAGTATTTGGGATTCAAATTTCCACGTTAGTGTGTTTATTATATGTACTAATCACAGTGTACATTAAATTTCTAGAGTAATACTTATTTCCAGTTCATATAGTATATAAACACCATCATTTTATTCCTGTTTTGGGCAAATTATCTACTACTTGTGGATAACAAAATCAAATCTTAAAAGATGACAATTTTCCACTAAGTTAATTTATAGCTTTAATGTCAAACATAGCTTTAATATAATTCTTTTCAGGATTAGGTCAATTGGGTTTTAGATTACATAGGAAATTATACAAGAAAAATGTCAGGGAATATTCCAAAGCAATAGAAAATTGTTGTTAACAGATAGTAGCATACATTATGTGTATTTAAATAGCACAATGTAATATAAATATTTACACAAATAAATAAAGATAAAACACATGTCCAATGACATTGGCTGAATGAGTGAAAAACAAAACAAAACAATCACAACAACAATAAAAAAATTGTGATGTTACAAGTATGGTATTCATGCATCCATTTCCATTTAATTTAATATTTTTAATGTTATAATGTGGCTGGAACAAGCAGAAAAAGACAAAATTTCATCAACCATTTCTACATTTTTTACCAAAAATTAAGTAGGTAGGTTAGATGTATTGATGAACAGTGGGGTCTCAACACATCTTATATTGCCAATGATTCCTCGATAAGCGATGTAAATGGCCATTTACTGGCCTTGTGTTCAGGTTGGGGCAGAAATATTTGCAGGATTATAATTATTTTATTTTATTTGTGCTTTCTAGATGAAATCATAGGTGGTTCTTCAAGAAAAGATTTTTTAAAACTCACTGAGTTTAATACCCAGCAATATTAAACTGAAATGCACATACAGAACAACAGCAAGACAATCTGAACTCCTGTAACCTCCCTCTCTTCATACTTCCCCTCCTGCGCCTCATGAATAGCCAGCATACTCTCCAAGACATCAACTTTGACAATTCCATTCTCAAAATACATCATTACTATGAAGAAAATATACTTAAAGCACATTATATTGGCCCTTGACTTCTACATGTGTGAACTTTAAACATCTAGAAAGACTAGATGTTTCCAGTAAGAACTTAAAATGTCTTATATGAATACTGGCATTGAATAAATTGCACACATATACTTAACAAAGGCTACATTTTAAAGTGTCATCTAAATAGGAACACTCTCGACTAGAGCCTTTTCCCCTTTCCATCTTTTTCAACCCAGGGGAAATATATATGGAAATTTGTGTGTTTCACTTAGAGGGGCTTTAATAATTTCATTTACTAAGTAGTTTTAAGAACATTCTTTCTAATAAATTTTAACACAAAGTGTACTTGACATGATAGTTTACTAATTCTACTGTCACACACTGGCAACCTCTTAACATCTAGAAAGACTCGATGTAAATTAGGACTTCTTTGTCCTTTATATACAAATATATACACAGGAAAGTAAAACAAAATGCACAGACATAAGGGACAGTGGGAAACCACACTTCACCTAAACCATGTTGATTTAGAGCCATTTGTACTTTCTTTTCCTCCTCCCTCTCTAGCACAAATATGTCCACTGCTCAGATCAGTGGTATGATCATTCCATTTCCTAAAGATAGTATTAATTTTAACAAGTCTTACTGTCCTAATTATGTGAGAAATAGCAAAGTAGTTTTTAGGAAGAACTGTGTTCTGGAAGTGACCTTTGTTAAAGCCACATCTTGGAGCTAGATGTGGTCCTGAACTTCAGTCACTGAAGTGAAGAGGGAAAGGATGGGTGATGGTGGTGAGGGCTCTTTGCTAGATGTTCATATTTGAAAGATAATCTTAGACTATAACCATAGCCCTGTGGGTATATTTTTTGGTAAGGTACTTGGGCATATTGTACACATAGTTCATACTCTGTTGCACAGCATCTAAGCTTTATAGATGCCAAGGGGTGACAGTGTACCATAAAAACTAGGAGTAGTGAGTTAGACCACATTTAAGTATCTTTTTGTTGTAATTGATAAGAAAGATGCATCTTGGACTTGGAATTGTTACAACACCTTTAGGCAGTGTGTATCAGGACTCATCACTAGGTTGGCAGCAGAGGGGCAGAAATAAGCACATGGAGAGATGTGAGCAAAGTGTTCAGATTTACATTTTTTCTGTGCTTTTTTTTTCTTTTAAATTGAATTTATTGGTACATTCTAGGTATACAGTACAGTTACATTCATTACTAGGATCTTGTACCTTTACATGACAGGTCTTGGTTCTTACTTTTTCCCCTTGTCCCCACCCTCCCTTCACCCCCCACCTTCAAACACTTTAATTCCATTTTTACATTTTCTCATATTTTTTTTCCTTTGCCCTTGTTCCCCTTTCCCTATCCTTCTGACTATCGCTACACCTTTGGTCCTTTTCTTCCTATTTCACGTTGCTAATTGTCCTGTTAGGATCTTGAGTACTGTTTTAGTTTTTCACACCAGAGAAACTATTCAGTATTTGCATATGTATGACTAATTTATTTCACTTAGGAGTATATACTCAAAATGTACCCATTTACCTATGAATGAATCTACTTTCTCATTCTTTATGGCTGAGTAGTATTCCATTTTATAGAAAAACCACATCTTCTTTATCCAGTTTCCAACTGATGGGCAGATGGGCTGTTTCCAAGTTTTAGCTATTACAAACTGTGCCGCTATAAACATGGGTGCACATATATCACTGTGGTATGATTCTTTTAATTCTTTTGGAAAGACACCCAACAGAGGGATGGCTGGGTCAAATGGATCTCTAGTCCCAGCCCTTTGAGGTATCTCCATATTGACTTCCATAGTGGTTGTACCAGTCTGCACTCCCACCAACAATGGAGAAGGGTTCCTTTCTCCCCACAACCCCGCCAACATTTGTTATTGTGTGATTTCTTGATAGCAGCCATTCTTTGTGGGGTGAGGTGAAATCTCAGTGTTGTTTTCATCTGCATATCTCGAATGACCGGTGATGTGGAGCACTTTTTCATATATTTACTTGCTGCTTTTATTTCTTTGTCTGAGAAAAAGAGATGACAGTCCCCACTGGAGGAAAAATAGCCTCTTTAATAAATGGTGTTGGAAAAACTGGATCTCAACCTGACAAAGATTAAAACTGGACCCTTATCTTTCACCATGCACTAAATTAAAATCCAAGTGGATTAAAGATCTAAATATTAAAACAGAAACACTAAACTTGCTGGAAGACAAGTTAGGCAGAACTCTGGAAGACATTGAATTGGAAAAGACTTTATGAACAAATCCTCAGTAGCACGGGAACTAGCAGAAAGAATCAACAATTGGGATCTCATCTTATTAAAAAGCTTCTGCACTGCAGCAGAAACCATCAACAGAATTAAGAGACAACCTACAATGTGGGATAAACTTTTTACCAGCTGCTCCTCAGACAAAGGACTATTATCTAAAATATATAAAGAACTCAAAAGACCAGCACCCCCAAATATAAAGACCCAGTTCTAAAATGGGCATCTGAAATGAACAGATTTACATTTTGATAAGAGGAATCAGTGTCTTCTAGTTGTCTTGTAGAAATACATTAATAATTTAATGGGAATATGCCTTCTTGCTAATATCTTCATAGTAAAGATAAATCTGACACATGGCTTGGTGTACTCTTTTGTTTTATGTCTCACTTTAAACTGAGCATTAAGGAAATGCAGTATTATAATTGTAACTTTGTCAATACTTCTATCTAGAGGCCTGTTGCCATTTTTATCTTCAGTGAAATTGTTGTTCCCAAGAAAGGCAGGATTACAATTTTTTTTCTAACAGATTGAGTTGGTGTAGTATATTCTTAGTTATCAAAAATACTCTTGTAGCTTTGGGATTTTGAATGATGAATATTCATGATGTATAGAAAAGCATGACACACACTGTACAAACTCAATCACAAAATGGCATGCCGTATATGTACACACAGGACCTAAAAGAACACATCCAGCTAAGCTGCTTATGATTGAGAATGACTTTGTTCTTTGCTTCTTGTGTTTTTGTTTCCTGTAATACATATATTAACTTAAAAAATTATTTTTAAAACTCAAGAAAAGTCACTGACTTGCTCAAAGTTTTTTCTTATAACATAGAGTTTACTTTTCATCCTTTTTTTTTATTAGTACCAAGTTACAATACATGATGTTTACATTATGTATGTTACTTGGTATATGTACCTGACATATTTTAAGTCCTTTTTTTGTACCCTTTCTCTCCCTTCCCTCCCTTTTCTCTCTCCTGATGCCCCTTCCACTTGAGAAAGATCATCTCCCTGCTATAGACATTTTCAAAGGTTGAAAAGAAAAGAATAAAGTATGATTGTGTCAAGATTGCATTGAAAAAAATCCCATCATCTTAGGCAATTTGAATAATGGTCTCTGGTGAAATATGATTCAGAGGTAATTTATTTTTAAATTTCACACTAAATAAGGAACAAGTCAAAGTTTTGTTTTTTACAGTAATTTTTTTCTTTAATCTGGTACTCAAGTAAGCATAGTAGTTTACCTATATATTTACAAATTTCCTAAAATTTTATCATAAGTTATTGAAATAAACAGCTTATACATAGGAAAATGCATAGAATTGGTTCTGACAATTTGAAGAAATTACAGTGAAGAGGTTACTTGATAGTGTGTGCTTTGTCCAAGGTTAGCCAAGAAAGCTACATGTCACACCACATCATGGTCTTTCTATCATTTCTTTCCTATAAATTATTTTTAGGTACATTAATCCTTTTGTTCCCAGAAAGAAGTTAGAAGAACACCTTTTTATTGGGGCAGGGTCTTGAACTAAACTGTAGTCTTGGCTCCTCAGTGTTTCTTGGTAACCTGAAATTATAAAACTGTTCTGGCCTTGGATGCCCCAATCATAAAATGGAAATAAAATATCTATGCCTGCACTTATCCTCACTGAGACTTCAATTCACAGAAGAAATATTGCTTATTTCCGGAACTGACTTCGTGGAAATCATAGAGCCATTTGCAGGAAAAAAGCCATGAACTCCTATCTCACTCCATATGTAAATCAAATGAAGTACACATGAATCAACATTTAAATATATGAAATAAAACTATAAATTGTCAAAAGATGTAATATTTTTATAACTTGGAGAAGCTGTTGAATTTTTATATCCTTCTTCACTTATTTGATTTTAAATGTATCTATGAAGCATTCTGAGTAAAAAACAGCTATCTTATAATCATTACTTCACAGAAAATAATGAATGAGTCAATCCCTTCTGTTTCAGGTCATTTCCCTAAGGTTATAGGATAAAAGTAAGGCTGGATGTCCTGCAAGAGTAGGTGGATTCTCCATAGGTAAAGGAGCAAGAGAGAAACAACAGTGGATTTTCTGAAATTATACTGGGGGTGGGAGGACAGAGAGAGAGAGACAGAGAGAGAGAGGGAGAGGGAGAGGGAGAGGGAGAGGGAGAGAAAAGAGAGAGAGAGAGAGAGAGAGAGAGAGAGAGAGAGAGAGAGAGAGAGGGAGGGAGGAAACACCAGCCCATCCCCTCTTCTCCCAAAAGAGGAGAGAGATGGAAAAAACCAAGTAAGCAAACAAACAAACCAAAAATCTTTTACTCCTTAGAGAAGGTATGGAAAAGATCCTGAGTTCTCCCTGTAGATTTTGCAGGGTAAATACATCTTTTTAAGGACCAGAGATACACTAGATGTCTCCATCTTTATTTTGTGAGATTTGACCAAGAAGTGGCCATCACCTCTTTTATTTATTTTTTCTCATTGAATTTATTGGTACAGTTTAGGTATACAGAGCAGTTACATTCATCATTGGGATCTTGTACCTTTACATGACAGGTCTTGGTTCTCATTTTTTCCCCATGCCCCTGCCGTCCCTTCATCCCCTTCACTCTTCCCTATTTACAAAAACTTTGTTTCCATTTTTTTGTTTTCTCATATTTTTCTTTTCCCTTATTTATTTCCCCTACCCTTCTCACATCACCCCTTTTACATATAGATACCTAGAGAAGTACCACTTCCATGTTCTGTCGACCTTGGGGCTTAATCTAGAAACCTAGTCAAGGCTGTGACCATTTGGCCTTCTTGGATTTGAGAAATGGATTAGAGAAAAAATAATTACAAGTTTAATTTTCATGGTATGTGCAGAGTAACATCCTTCTAAAGGAAGTGAAAACAAACATTTGCTATTTTTATATTATACAATGCACATTTTCATGTCTCAGAAGACAAGAACAGTGAAAAATCAAGTCAATTTTTACTTCATCGTAGTGAAGAATCTTTTTCTAAATAGAACACAAAGACTAGAAGCCCTAATAATTGACAGATTTGACTATGTAGTCATAATTTTAAAAATCAATATATTCAAAACTATATGGAAAATAGCCAAGCTAGAAAGAACCCATATATTTACAGCATATACAGAGCCACTATGTCTTAATTCTTTTTTTATTGAGTTTATTGGTACAATCTAAGTCTATAATACAGTTACATTAGGAAGAAAAGGGCTAAAGGTATATCTTAATTCTTAAAAACCACACAAAAAAGAGTTTTAAAATTTGTGCAAAGGGCTCCTATCGCATGGAGAACTGTTTTTCATCCTTTCAATTTCAGTCTATGGGCTTCTTTTTGCAACAGGTGTGTTTCTGGTATACAACACAGCGTTGGATTTTGCTTCTTAATCCATTCTGCCAGTCTATTTCTCTTGATTGATGAATTGAGGCCATTGACACTGATGGTTATAACTGATATGTACTGACTTATTATTGTCATGTTATTGTCCTTTTGTTGACTCTTTTTAATTTTTTCCCTCTCTCCCTTTAGTTTCTTGCCTTGCTTAGTTGATTTGGTCTGTTGGGCCTCATGGTGTTGTGACCTTCATTGTCTTTCTATGGTATTGTTTAGAATTCCTTGTAGTGCTGGTTTGGTATTCATGAAGTTTCTCAGGTGTTCTTTGTCATGGAAGTGTCTTATTTCCCCATCCATTTGGAAAGAGAGTTTTGCAGGGTACATCAGTCTAGGTTGGAGGTTGTTTTCTTTTAGGATCTGAAATACCTCACTCCAGGCTCACCTTGACCTGAGGGTTTGTGTTGAAAAGTCTGCTGTGATTCTGATGGGCTTTCCTTTGCATGTGATTTGTTTCTTTTCTCTTACTGCTTGTAGTATTTTGTTCTTTTGCTGGGTTTCTGGGGTCTTGATTATTATATGTCTACGTGTAGATTTTTTTTTTTTTTGATCATGGCTAGTTGGAGTCCTATATGCTTTACTTATCTGTATGTCAAATTCTTCCCCTCTGTTTGGGAAGTTTTCTGTCATTAATTCTGTGGACAGCTTTTAAAAATCATTTGTATTTTCTCCTGCTACTTCATGGATTCTTATGTTTTATGTTATTCTTCTTTGCATCATCTAGGAGTTGTTGGATCAATGTCTCATGATCCCTTACTTATTTTAAGAGACCTCTCTTTTCATGGTCACTGACTGCAATCCTATCTTCTATGTCTAAAATTCTATCTTCACATTCATTTATCCTGCTGCGAAAACTTTCCAACTTTTTTATTTCCTGGATATCTATTTGAATCAGTTTCATGTCTTCCATTTCTTTCCTGTGCCGGGCACTTATGATTTCCATTCCTTCTTATGCTGGGCCTTCATGGCTTCTATCATGGTCCTGAGCTCATCTATTTTTTGTCAGCTTCTGTTCTAGAGTCTCTAATCATGTCTTTCATTGTGCTTACTATTTCTGTAGTTATGTGGGAAAGTATTTCTGTTTTGAAGTTTTCTAGAGCTCAGTTGATCTGTTTTGTTATTCCTGTGCTATGAATTCAGGGTGTCCTGATGGTTCACTGTTAGACTTTTCAATCTGATTTTCCCTAGAGTTTGCCATTGTTGAACTGGAAGTCTGTCTCTGTGTCTTGCTTAAGTGTTTTCTCTTTTTTATTTTTGTTGTTGGGTTGTCCTTGGTTTAATTCCTGGGTTATTACTTAAATCTTCCTGATCTAGCTTTTGAGTCTCTAATGACTCATAGACATTCACATTTTCATAATATCATAGAAGACAACTCATTAGCCCAATTGATATAATCAGCAACACAATAGGATCAAGCACAGCTTACAAGTTGACCATTTGTAGTAGTCATTAATCTATCACATTTAAACCATGTGAATTAAATAAAAATCAAGGAGCAGCCCAAAATATTTTTATAGTGAATAAACTCTTCAATATAGCATCTTTACCCTTTAGGATGGGGGCTTAGACAGAGTTAGGATGAGAGGAGTAGATTGGTAAAATAATTGGAGAAGGTTTCTAGTGAAGACAGAGGACACAGGATGACCACACAAAGTTTAGGAAATTGTTGAAGACAAGAGGAGAGACAGAGTGCAAGAATAAGGACAAGAATATTACAACTTAACAGTAATAGGCGCTCACTTTCCTTTGAAACTGTTGACCCTTGAGTGAAGGAAAATGAGAGAAGAAAAGAAAAGAAAGAAAAAAGAAAAAATGATAAAATAAATCCAAGTTAGGGTAGGAACAGGAACAGAAAGGGTGAAGAAAAATAATAAGGGGGAGCAAGAGACTGAATTTGAATAGGAAGACAGAAAAAAGAAAGCATTTGCAGAGTGGAATGAGGAAAAGGAAGAAGAAAAACAATTAGAAGGGCCTCTTTCAGACTATATCTCTGCTGTCATAATAGACAATGTGCACAGCCATGTGCAGAACTAAGTCCTTTAGTCTCAGCTAGCTGATGGCTGACCCCTGAGATTCAGGCTGAATTCAGGCTGCAAGGCTCAAATTGAGCTCCCTGACCTCTTGCAGGGTTGAACTCTGCAAGGTTCTACTATAGGTTCCCTCTGTCCTTCCTCTGAAGATATTCAAAGTTCTGATGGAAGGAGGTGCTCTCTCCAACTTACCAGCTATGGAGATCTGATGTGACTTTATTGCAGTTGTTCACTTCTGTTCTATCTTCTGGAGCTCAGAAAAATGACCTCAATGACTACCTGTGCCTCTGAAGAGTGGATCTGAGAACTGGCACAATCAGGAGGCCTGGGAGCAGGGGGTGTATTGCAGAGGTGCCTGTGCAGCAAACCAGGCCTCATCGGTTGGCTTGAGGCAGGCCGCACCAAGAAGGGATTTCTGCACAGCTGTCCCAGACCTTCCACCTTCCACAGGTCAGGAAAATTTCCCTAAATTTAAGCTTCATTTTGGAGTTGTATTAGTCGGGGCTGCTAGGACACAATCCCTAACAGTCACTGTTTAAACAAGGAGAGGTTTATTTGTCTCACAGTTTCTGAGGATTCAGTCCATGGGAAGCTGGCTTCAAGGAAGGAACATCGTGGCAGAAGGATGGTGGAGAACAGCTGCTTAACCCATGGGCAACCAGAAAATAGAGCCTAAGGGAAGATCACCCAAGAGAAAGGAGTCAGGTACCAGGTTTAGTATCTACAGCCACACCACCATTATCCAAATCCCTTAGGTGGCTCTCAAACCGATCAAGTTGACAATCCAGCTTACCTGTCCCTGGAGTCTAATATGTACATAAAATTTAATATCTTCATAATGGTACTCCCTCTATTGCTGCTCTTCCTCATTTACTCAGGCCAGATATCTTTGACTCATCTTAAATCTTTTTTCATTCTCATATACAATGTTCAACTCCTTAACAAATCCAACTGGCTACCTTGAAAATGTACATAATATCTGACTACTAATTTTTTAAAGCATCACCTCTTATCATCCTGATCTAATCTATAAAAATTCTTTTATAAAAGCTTTGTAGCTGTATTATTTCCACCTTTTCTAGTTCTCAACATAGAAAGCCAGAGTGATTCTTTTAAAATGCAAGATAAGTCTGTACCTCTCAAACCCATGATAAATAACTATTTAAAAAACTTCTACCCCATCATGAATTGGTGCTTTTGTAAGCTATGTTACAAATAAATTACTTTAAAAATTAAATGAAACATGACACTTAAGTTTTTTATTATTACTTGTTTGTGATACATAATGAATACACTCATCATGGGGAGTTGGTACATATGCATGTCTCATATTGGTCCTTTAAACTTGACCTTCTTTCTCCCTCCTCTCTTCCTGTATCCCCACATCACCTTTCTATCTTATAATAGTCTGCCTCCTTGTTTCCTATCAATGCACTTTAGGTTTCTCATATAAGAGAAATTGTGTGATATTTAACCTTCTATGCCTGATTTATTATTGTGGCCTCAAGGTACATTTTCCTACAAATGACTCAAATTTATTCTTCTTTATGCCTGATATATATATCACCTCCACAACAGATTCTTCAGTAGGAAGTTTTATATATATATATAGGCCATAAAGAATAAATATACATATACATCACAATTTTTTTATCAATTCATCTGTTGATAGACATATAGGCCATTTCTAAGATTTAGCTGTTGTGAGTCATGCTGCTATAAACATGTTATTTTTAAGTTATCACATTTAAAAGCTAGAAAATAATAAAAGATATTGATTTCTATAGCAAGTTCTAAGTGCTTATCCTTAGATTTTGGATTTGTTTTATCAGGAACTTGTAACAAACTGCTCACAGGCTGGCATAGATCTATAGGTAACACTCTGGGGAATATAAGGATGGATCCTTTCTATTTCCTGCTCAGACCTCCCAGGGGCTTCCATGTACTGCTCAGTAGCAGACACAGCCTGCAGGGATGGAAACCTCCTCTATGATCTGGGCATCCCTCTGCACTTAGAGTTCTTCTCTGGCACATCGACCCCTTTCCACAGTGGCCTCCTGCTCCTCCCTGACCAGGTCACACATCTTCTCACACTATAGCTTTGTTCTTACAGTTTCCTCGGCCTAGAGCATGTTTTCTTGGGAGAATCATATGCTTAGCTTTTCCTTTAGCTCACTTTAGCTTAAATGTGTCTTCTAGTTGTTACCCTCCCTCCACAGCCATCCTTAACTTCCCAAAATATTTTACTCATTTATTGCTTTCCTATATTAGAATGTGAGTTCTACAAAACTGGAACATTCTCCATTTTGTGCATTGCTGTTTTCCTAGTAACTAGAATAGACCCTGACATGTAGTAGATGATAAAAATATTTCTTGAATGAGTTACTAATTGAGTGATTCCAACATTTGAGAATAGAGCCTAATGTTATCAGATATATGTTAAAAGTTGAATGTACTAAAAAGTTCATAGTAATCTTAAAATACAGAATCTACCAAAAATGATACAGACTTCAGGAGAGAAAAACTTGTACAAATATTTTAATACTAAATTTATTGTAACATCTTGAGATTAATACAAGCTACCTTTGTCCTCAACACTTATAAGAAGTGCTCAAAGTGGTGGCCATTAACTGTCAAACATTTATTAGTACAGCAAAGTGCTGCTTGGGTGATCCTGGTCATTGAGATTGTTGCATGAGCATTTTCAATTTCTTCTCTAAGGACTGACAGTGTAGTGGGTTTTCTCTGATATAAAACATCCTCGAGGGCCCCCCATATGAGGATAACACCATCGCTGAAAAAATATCATACTATTTTTATTTTCCTGAAGTGTATATACATTTTTAGTGGACTTTGTATTTATCAAACCTTACAATTTTTAGTGGATTGTTTCAAGCATCAAGTAAGAAACAGTAAATTTTATTTATCAAGCATTAGTAGTAAGAAACAGTTATAAAAATCATAAGCCCCCTCTATGCCCACTAATAGGATGCTGATTAAATAGATAATGTTAAATATTTATCATACTAAATATTTTTCATTTTACCTGCTCACTGAAAATGACTTTGCCCTTCTATGGAAACTGCTGTATTCTAACAGCTAACTGGGGCGAGAGTGGAAATTCAGTGGAGTCCCTTCCTTGTGATTATGAACACGTGCCTCCAAATTATAGTCAGCACAGACAGAACAACATTTCTTATTGTGTGGAGAATGCTGCACAGCAGCGGTAGAACTCGAAATGGAGCCAAGGAAGAAAACAGTTTAGAAATATAGAAGTCTTCAGTCTTTTTGAGTCTCTGGCTCTATTTTTCTCTGAAGTTCTGCTGTATCCTTGTCCTCGTCTCAAGTATTCAACGTTAAGTTTCACAATCTGATTTGTCTTTCCTTTTATTAACATCCATTTGCACCTGGCTCTGTCACTTAAAACCAGATACACATACAAGGGACAAGATGGATATTAGAAAGGATAGCACAGAGCAATACGCATTGACACGGGAAACCTCCACAACAGATTCCTGAGTAGGAAGACGCCATCCTATCATGCAAAACAGTGTATCTGGTGGTAAGATTGCTGAGGTCTCTTGGTGATTTTTTTTTTCTTTTTGAATTTTTTGAACTTTCCATAGAGGAAAATATTGTAAAGATAAAAAGTCTTTGTGAATACAAAAAAAAAACCATAAGCTTTCCTTATCTAATTTATTGTCGATATTTTCATTCAAAATGCTTTGTGGATAGGAGAGAAAATACTCAAAACTTTCCTGGGACTTGTTCCACTAACCCTTTGGCTTGTTTTAATACATTTGATATCTACCATATCTTCCCAAACCCAACACAACTTACTAATGAAAAGCCAATAATAAGGCTTCTGATTATTTCTATGAAGTTTGACTACAGGTTTAGAAATGTGCTGATCATGCTAGATATGTATTTATGGCCTAAAAGAGTGGTGCTTCTCATTATAAACATACACATTGGCATTCTGATGTCTTCTGTGTGCTGCTGTGTGTGTTTCAGTGAGCAGGAGGGAATTGGGCGTGACTAGTTTAGAGCAGGTCTTCAGTATTTTAGAGTGAAAGGTAGGATCCAGGAGCCTTCCTTTGGTTAATACTAAAATCTGTGCTATTCTGAAAAGTCTAAATATTCTTTGATGATTTTAATGGAAATTCTGGCTTTATTGGTGAGCTTTTACAGATTTTATTGCACAGTGCTGGGCATATAAAAGAATGTCGTTACACAATAATAAAGTATATACCGGTGACCCTACTGTCCTTTAAAAAATAGCATTTTACAGTGCATCGTTTGTGTCATGTGCTTCTTGGCTCTGGCTTCTCCCCAGAGGCAAGCAGTAGACAGTAAGTTGTGCTATTGTTTTCTTACATCTTTTCATTGATCATTTCGGCCTCCATATATAGACAACCATGTAGGTTTGCTTTTCTTGAGCTTTATTAAAATGATGAATGATGTAATATTACTACTATACTTTTGCAAACTGGTTTTCCAATACATTATTTCTGTAAGACAGATCTGCAGCTGTGTAGTTATATATTTTATCACCATATAATACATAATTTTGTGACTATAGCACCCTTAATTTTCTATTCTACTGAAGAGCATTCAAATTAGTTAAGATTTTTACATTACAGAAGAGTCCTAAGAGGCATTCTTGTCTTCTCGCTCTAATGTCTGCTCAGGAATTTCTTTATCTTATCTATCTAGTAATGGGATTGCCTGGTCTAGGGATTTGTGGATATCAGCTTTTATGAGATATAGCAAAAATATTTTACAAAATAGGTGTTACCATTCTATTGTCCCATCATAATCTGTGAGAATTTCGTGTTTCCTTTAATATTTTTGTACTGTGGAATGACCCATCAAAGTGGCTTTTTTTGAGAACAAAAATCTGATACTTATGGGCAGGATGGATTTGAAGGAGTAGAGATTTAAATTGGGAAATCCAATAAGGAGGTTATTAAAATAATTCAAGTTAGAACTAGGAGTCCAAAGTAGAGAGTAAGCAATGCGAATGGTTGATTTTTTGGTTATTCTATTTAATTATTAAGGAAGTTAAAGTGTTAGAAATAAAACTACCCTCAGTCAAAATAATTTATATAAATATAGTTGACTTCTGTGTTCTTGCATTCCACATCTGAAAATCCAATTTTAGATAAAAAAAATATCCTGTGAAAAAAATTGTGTCTGTACTGAACATGTGCAAACTTCTTCCCTTATCATTATTTCTTTGTAGCATGACAAGTAGTTACATACTATTTACCTGGTATTAGCTCTTTAAGTAGTATCTAGAGATGATTAAAGTATAAAGAAGGATTGCCTAGGTTATATATAAATACTATGCATTTTAATATAAGAGACTTGAACAATGAGCATTTTCAGATTTTGGCAGCACAGGAGGTCCTGGAACAATTTCTCCAAGGATACCAAGGGTTAACTATAATAAAAATGCATTGAGAACCAATGGCATAACAAACTATGTTCAGCAATGAGAATATAAACATGAAATACAGACTGCCTCTTTAAGAATCTTACAATCAGAGGGGAAATAATCAAGTTAATGACAGCCACAGTGCAGTCATCATGGTGATGGGACTGAGCAGAAAAGCAACAAGAAGGGCAGAGAAGGGCACATGATAGAGTCTGGTGGAGAAGAAAGATGCAGAAGTGGGTGTCTGACGTCCCAGTTTTGGGAAGCAGCAGTTATCCAGAAGCAACAGTAAAAATGTTCTTTCAAGATCTAGAATACAAACTATGAAAAAAGTCATGTATGAGTGAGAAGCCTGCTGCATTTGAGAAACTGTGTTTGCTTCTTTGTGGCCAATGCCTAGTTAGGGCTTAGAGAACATGTTATTTTATTTTAGATGAAAGATTATAGCAGTAGGCAGGAGCTTGACCACATATTGGTGTGGAGGCGGACTTGAAGGCACTGAGGGTCCTTCTGGATTTTAGCTCTGTCCCCACACTCACCTCTCTAAGCATCTCACCCACCTTTTGCTTTGGAAATGTAGCTCACCAGTTTATGCTAGCAAATTCCATCCCATTATATCATTTAGTTCCTACTACTAAAGCATCATATAAAGGCTTTTCTGTCTGAGGCAGAAACTACTTCATTTTTTAAAGGGCATCATAACTCTAATATAGCCTATGTTGGTTTTAATTCCTTTCCCTGTCTAGTTTCCAACCAACTTCCTTAAACTAGACCATCTTGTTTGTACTTTTTGAGTTTGCTTGTTTATGACTAGAATGACCACACAATTCCTCATCTAAACTGGACCTCTTTAGAGAGTGAATGGTGGTGCTACTAACGGTTATTCTGGATGACAAGGATAAACCAGGATTGTCCCTGAGGAAAGGGGGATATATGGTCCATCTAGATTTATGTATGGTGCTTCCTCTTGTCTTTTGTGTCTATTTTCCTCCTTTAAGCAATTTGCCAAGCTCTGAGCTGTTTCTGTCTTGATGAGATTGTGTGCATTTCTTTTGTTGGACAAACTTCTTTGCTTCTTTTCTTCTGTCTTTTGGGATTTTCTTTAGATCTTAATCTCATGACCTCTAAGCCTCTAGAATCATTTGACCCTTAGTCCAGGGTATCAGCCTAGGAGACCAGAAGTAGTAAGATGGACCAATCCAGGATGGTAAGTGTAAATAATTGAGAAGCTAAATACTCTCACAGAGCTGGGAAATGTTTCATAACTTGTAGGTCACATGCTTTCTACTTGTTAATTAAATATCTTATTTCATAGCTCTATGAGGTTAATATTACATAAATTAGAAGCTCAGAAAGGTTAAGAAACACTTCTAAAATTCGATTGTGAGTGAGAATTTGAATCCAAGGCTGTGGCATCCCAAAGCCCATGCTTTTCGATTCTGATGCCTATGGGGATAGGTTAGCAAAGATAGATAGGGTGATATGAGGGCATCCAGTCCAGTAAGCAAATATTGGATCAGAAGAATATTTTTCAGGATATTACTAGCACTCTGGTAGGTGTTCAGAGGCCCATGGGAGGCTGGGGGGCAGGCAGGGACAACCTTAGAGAGCCAGGCTGAGAGGCAGTTGTGATTAATTTAAGTTCCTCTCACACAAGACTGAGGTTACAACAGAAGTTGATGAATAAATTTGCAAAGGCTCAAGGCAACTTAAATAATGTGAACATGCATAAGGTACCACAGATACGACATGGCTAAAGAGTTATATAGCCAACATTTCTCCAGGTTTTGCTAGATAATGTCAGAAAAGACATTAATTGTAGCATATTCAAGTCTATGTGGTTAATTGGCTTCATTTCCTGAAACATATCTTGAGTCTCTGCATAACTTCCTCTCAAGCAACCTTTTTTTTTTTTTGGTACCAGGGATTGAACTCATGTCCTTGTGCTTGCGAGGCAGGCCACCGAACCACTGAGCTAAATCCCCAGCCCCCTCTCAAGCTATCTTTTGGGAGCCCTTAAGTGTGTGGCCAGAGATAAGTCCATTCACTTTTCTGACGGACATTTTCCAGGTGTCATCTTAGGAGATCCTCCTATTGCTGCTGGGGTTACATTCTGTGAATTTTCTGCAGGTACCGCTGCTTAGTCCTGGGATTAACATCAGAGTGGGCACAGGAGTCTCTGAGGCTAACAGAACTGTTAAAAGGCTCTAAATGCTGTGTTAAACAAAGTGGTCCACTTTTATCTGGTTCACAATGGGTATCTGCTTGTATTTCATTGAGCAAGAATTCAATCTCTTAAAAGTTGTTTGAAGGTTATTTTATCAGAGCTTCCATGGAGTTAGGACTCTGCTGTGTTCTAGTGAAAAGTGCTAGAGAAAGTGCTAGTTTTCCTGCTTGGTATAAAACTTCGTCACCCAGGGAGTAAAGTACTGATGTTCAAACTCGAACTCTCACAAAATTGCTTTTTGAAAACTCCCTGCCATTGTGGTTTCTAGTTCCTTTCTCTAGAACATCAGGCCTGATCTATGAGGTAGACTGGAATTAAACACCCTACCTTTCTCTGTCAGAGTTTTTAGCTGCAACTAATTAAGATCTAGTTTGAGCAGAAAAGGAATTTATTAAAACATGTAAGATTTCCCAGGAGTCCAGAATCCAGGCTGGAAGTTGCCAGTTAGGATCAATACCCAGAATCATACCTGAAAGCTAACTGAGAACTGCTTTTGTGACACCAGCTCTATGCTCAGACTCAGTGCTGGTGCTGGGTTCTGGCAGGACCGTGGCCATTCCTCCCCCTGGAAACTGGATTTACCTTCTGCAGTTTTTACCAATGTGGACTCTTGCTTATTTCTTTGCAACACATGTATGTTGCTATCTAAAACCCTTGCTCAGGTGCCAGTGACACAGCCTAGAGTTCTAGCTACAAAGAATGTAGGAAATTCTCCACATGCAAGGATGCTCAGTTGTGCTGTGAAGCCCAGAAGAGTGACACATTCATTTGGTCACTACTATTCTCAGATTCTCTTTCTCCCTCTTTGTCCTATCTCTCCCACCTATTACAACCAGACGGTCTCCATTCTGCTATTTAATTAAAGTCAAACACTTTATTAAAATTGAATTCTATGTGGCCTGTCAACACCAACTCACCAAACATGCCCAGACATGATTGAAGCCTCATTAGAAACACTTAGGCCAAAGTTGAAAGTCCACTAAGGGCTAGATAACTCAAATGAGACTCTATTAAGCCACAGCACATGAAAAAGGAGCACAGATGTGTTTTCATTGTTGTGAAAGTAGGTCTTAATTTATGCTGCCACCAATCTGGAAGGCCATTGTGTTAGTCAACTTTTTGTACCTGTGACTAAAACCCCAAGTAGAACAACTTAGAGAAAGAAGGTTTATTCTGGCTTTTGGTTTCAAGGTTTTCAGTTCATGGTCAGCTAGCTCCTGTGCATTTAGGCCTGTGGTGAGGCAAAAACGTCATGGTGGGACAGTGTGATGGTGGAACACGGCTCACCTCAGGTAGACAGGAAGCAAAGAATAAGGGAAAAAATCAGAGAGGAAGGAGTCAGGGACAAGATATGGCCCCAAGGTTATGCCCCTTTAATTAGGCCTTACCTTCTAGGTTTCCACTATCTCCCCAAAATGCTATCAAATTATTATTTCATCAATTGACCAATCCTTTGGTCAAGTTAGAACCCTCATAATCCAGTTACTTTACAAAAGTGTCATCTCTGAACACAGGAGACTTTTGGGGAACATTTTAGCTTTATATAATAATAGCCATAGTATTTACTTTCTTTTTTCTTTTCACCATTGTTTGTTATTGGACTAACTACTGGATGGATGTAAGTACTGTTAATGAAGTAAACAAAAAACCAAATTCCCGTTCCCCCAGTTGCTTACGCACTAGAGAAAGAAGCAGATGATGAAAAGGAAACCAAACGCTACACAATATGATCTCAGATAGTGATGAGTGCAGTAAGAAAAACAAAGGATTGTCAAAGGATGAATAGTGACTGAGCTAGTACTCATGTCTATTGAGTGGTGTGGGAATGTGATGTTTGAGAAGAGATGTAAATAATGAGACAGCAAGAGTATGATGAGATTTGGGATCAGAGACACGCCTGAAACAAAAACTGCATCCAGTTTTGGTGTGAGTGGAGGAGGGTGGTGGTGTGAGTGAGAAGCCTGAAGATGAAATGAAAAGGATAAACAGAGCTCCACATATGGAGGGTTTCTGGGGCCACATTTAGTTTTTAGTGTTTATTCTAAGTATCCTAGGAAGCCATTGGGTAGTCTAAAATGACCAGTTTAACATTTTCAAAAGTTCTTAATGGTTGTACAGGGCTACACGAGAGATGATAAAGCCACTTGCTAGGTTTGCTATAATCTAGGTGGAGAAATGAGTCAGACTAGGGGGTGGGGGACGGAGGTGGCATGATCAGACCAGGCTTGGAATATTTTCTTGCAGCTGGTGGGACTTGCTGATGCTTTGTGTGTGAAAATGAGAGACAGAAGAAAATACAGCATGAATTTCTAAGAACCCACTCTATGGTTGATTGTGGTTTACAGAAATGGCTCAATAATACTTCCCATTCCATGTGCTTTTCTACAACCTTGACCCCCCCCCAGCTCCATGAAGCGTTGAGGTCTATATTTTGTGTCCTTGAAATCCAGCAGGCTTTTGCTATTCCCTTGACTACTAGACTATGATAGAAAAGATACACAGCACACCTGAAGATAGGTCGTCAAACATGGTGCTGCTTCTGCTTGTGCCAGCATTCTCGTCCTCTTAACTCAACTCCCATGCTGGGCCGAAACCCAGCTCACAAGAGGAGGAAACAGAGCCCTCAGCCCTCAGCCAACAATGGCATCAGCTCTATAGCTGATAAACAAACTTCTTGGAAGTGCATTCCCTCATGAATGCCTGGATTCTCATTACTAGAATTATTCAAGTCCTTGATTTAATCTATGCAATTGTCTAGAACTGTTAGCAAGAGTCCCTTATCCAGGCTATAAATAGTCCTGGTTCAGACTCAGTTTGTATCCTTCTTCCTTCCTCCCTTCCTTCCTTCTCTATCTTTCTGTCTTTCTATATTTATATGTGTGTTTTCTTGTCAGACTGCACATCTTTGATAATGAATATGAATCTCACTGCACACTTCCACTTCTGTTCTTACTCCTCTGCTGTCCTCTAGGGGCCTTTAGCTGTATTGCCCATTTATGTCTGTTATGTCACAGGAAAAAAAACATTTATTGCATGGAATAACTATTCTAAACACATGCACTTTCTTCTTTACTCTGGCCAAATCCATGAGGCAGGTACTACTACTTAGTCTCTTTAAAGATGAGTTAACAAATACAAAGAATCAGGACAATTTTTTTAAACAAGGGCTTACCATGGGAAAAGCTTGAATTTGAACCATTAATTGAAGCCTGTCTTATTTATTCGCCTCTCTTTATGTGAAACAAAGTAGATCTCTCAAGCATCTCTGTGATACTCATAAGTTTGCTTTTCAACTTGGTTTTTGTCTCTTGTATGGATTCTAGCTCTAGCTGCCTAACTAGTTTCCCCACTGCAGGTCTTTTTCTAATCTTCACTGTAATCATAGTGATCATTTTTGTAAAAACTGAAGTGAATGAATGAACTAAACAGTACCTTATCTCTTTGCCTCTTCTCTATCCAGAAAAAATATCACCAGTCTTATCAAAGAAGTAGATTAGTCAACTAAGCAAATGGGGGTCAAGTATCCTAACACCCTGAGGCCACAATTTGAAATTCAGTCTTTGATCTGTGGTTATCACACTTAATAAGCAGTGTTTATTGCAGAGTAATATTTTTTATTCATTAAGTTTATTGGTACATTTTAAGTATATAGTATGATAATATTCATCATTGGGAATTTGTGTCTTTACTTGATATATCTTGGTCCTTATTTTTTTTCCTCATTCCCTTGTCCTCCCTTCAACCCTTCTACTCCTCTTTATTTACAAAGACTTTGTTTCCATTTTTTCCTTTTCTTGTATTTTTTCCTTTGCCTCCTTTCCTTCCCTCTACCCCCTCACTTTCCCTTCCCCTTTGGAACTTTTCTCCCGATTTCACATTATTTATTATACATTTTGACCCTCCTTTAAACTTTCAGTTTCTCACACCAGAGAAACTATTCAGTATCTACACATGGGTGTCCTATTTATTTCACTTAACAGTATGGCCTCAGTGTGCATCCATTTAGCTATAAATGTCTCTAGTTTCTCATCTTTTATGGCTGAGTAGTACTCAAATATCTATATCTGTATATCTATCTATAGATATAGATATACAGATATATCTATAGATAGATATAGAGATATATCTATAGATAGATATAGATATAGATGTAGATGTAGATGTAGATATAGATATATAGATATACATACATACATACATCTTCTTTACCCAGTCACCAGTTGATGGGTAATTGGGCTGTTTTAAAGATTTAGCTATTACAAACTGCTGTTATAAATATAGGAGTGTACATATCACTGTGTACATATCTCCATACTGATTTCCACAGTGATTGCACCAGTCTTCACTCCCACCAAGAGTGGAAAAGGCTTCCTTTTCCCCCACAATCCTGCCAGCATCTATCATTTTATTTGCTGCTTTTACTTCTTTGTCTGAGAAATGCCTATTCATTTCAGATGCCCATTTTTGGCTTGGGTCTTTAAATTTGGGAGGTCTTGTTTTTAAAGTTCTTTTTTATATTCTTATTAGTAGACCTTTGTCTGAGGAACAGCTGGTAAATTTTTTTTCCACATTGTGGGTTGTTTCTTCCCTCTGTTCATGGTTTCTCTTGCTATGCAGAAGCTTTTTAATAAGATGAGATCTCAGTTGTTGATTCTTTGTCCTAACTCATGTGTGACTGAGGTTTTATGAAGTCTCTTCCTTTCCCAATGTCTTCAAGAGTTCTACCTAGCCTCTCTTCCAGGTGGTTTAGTATTTCTATTTTAATATTTAGATTTTTGATCCATTTCAATTTTAGTTTAGTGCATAGTGAAAGATATAGGTCTAGTTTTAATCTTTGGAAAATTGAAACCCAATTTTTCCAGCACCATTTATTAAAGAGGCTATCTTTCCTCCAGTGAGGGTGTTTGGTTCCTTTGTTGAAGATGAAGTGGCTGAGTATGTCTGGAGTTGTTTCTGCATCTTATAATCTGTTTCACTGGTCCTCAGGTCTGTTTCTTTGTCAGTACCATGCTATTTTTATCACAGTAGCTTTGTAGTATAGTTTGAAATTGGGGATTGTGATACCCTCTGCCTTGTCTTTGTTGCCTCGAATTGCCTTTACTATTTTAGATCTCTTGTTCCAAATGCATTTTTGGATTGTTTTCTCAAGCTCTGTGAAGTATGCTGTTCAAATTTCTATTGGTATTGCATTGAATCTATATAGCAATTTTGGAGGTTTGGCCATTTTCACTATATTCATTGTTCCTACCCAGGAGTAAGGCATCTCTTTCCATTTTCTGATATCCTCTTTGATCTCTTTTTTCAGAGTGCTATAGTTTTCAGACTAGAAGTCTTTGATTTATTTCACTAAAATGATTCCTAGGTATTTCATTTATTGGGATGCTATTGTAAAGGGAGTTGTTTCTCCAGTTCCTCTCAGTGAGTCTGTTGTGTACAGGAAGGCTATTGATTTTTGTATATTTGTATCCAGCTACTCTACCGAATTTGCTTATTATGTGTAGATTTTTGGTGGAGTGCTTGGGGTCTTCTATACAGAGTATCATGTCATTTGCAAATAATGACAACTTCTTCATTTTCCTATCTTTATTCATTTTATTTCTTTCCCTTTTCTAATTGCTGTGTCTAATGTTCCCTGAACTGTATTGAACAGGAGTGGTGACAGTGGACAGCATTGTCTTATTCCTGATTTTAGCATGAAGGATTTCAGTTTTTGACCATTTTGTATGATGTTGGTTGTTGGTTTTTCATAGGTAGCTTTAATCAGGTTGAGATAAAGACCGTCTATTCCAATTTTCTTTCTTTGTTTTTTTTAAATCATGAATGGGTGTTGGATTTTGTTGAATGCTTTTTCTGCATCTGTTGAGGTGATCATATGGTTTTTGTCTTTTGGATCTGGTAATATAATTATTACATTTATCTAATTTGTGTATGTTGAATCATCCCTGCATCCCTGGGATGAATCCAACTTAGTCAGAGTGTATGATCTTTTTGATGAACTTCTTCATTCTGTTTACCAGTATCTTCTTCAGGATTTTTGCATCTATATGTTCATTATGGAGATTGGCCCATAGTTCTCTTTTTAAGTTGGATTTTTCTGTTTTGGGGATCAAGGTGATGCTTGCTTCCCAGAATGAATTTGGGAGTATTGCTTCCCTTTCAATTTCATTGGAGACTTTATACAGTAGTGGTAATAGTTCTTCTCTAAATGTCTTGTAGAATTTAAGAGTGAAGCTGTCACTATCTGGGCTTTTCTTTTTTGGTAGGTTTTTAATTACGTTATCAATTTCATTGCCTGACATTGAATTGTTTAGAATTTTTATATCCTCTCAGTTCAACTTTGGTAAATCATATGTATCTAGAAATCTGTGCATTTCTTCTGTGTTTCCAATCTTATTGGTGTGTAATTTCTCAAAGTAGTTATTAATGATCCTCTGAATTTCTATTGGGTCTGTTGTAATTTCACCCTTTTCATTCTTAATTGCATGGATATGGGCTTTTTCTCTCCTTTTTGTGATAAGTTTGGCTAAGAGTTTGTCAATTTTGTTTATTCTTTTGAAGAGTCAACTCTTTACTTCATTGATTTTTTGTATCATTGCCTTAGTCTCCATTGCATTGATTTCTGTGTTCTTTATAATTTCCTCTCCTGTATGAGCTTTGAGTTTGTCTTAGTCTTCTTTCTCTAAAAGACTGAGGATCAGCACTTTGTTGTTTATTTGAGCTTGCTCTATTTTCTTAATATGGGTATTCACTGGTATGAATTTCCCTTTGTAAGACTGCTTTCATTGTGTCCCATAAAGTCTGATATGTTGTATCAGCATTGTCATTTAGTTGTAGAAACTGTCTAATTTCTTTAATTTCCTCTGTGACCCATTGGTTGTTCAGTGGTCTGTTGTTGAATTTCCATTTGTTTATGGAGTTCCTGTGTTTTCTTTTGCTATTGTTCTTCAATTTCATCACACTATAATGTGATGATATACAGGGGACAATTTCAGTTCCTTTGCATTTACTTAAACATGTTTTATGAGCAAGTATGTCGTCTATTTTGGACACAAACCTGTGTGCAGCTGAAAAGAATGTGTATTATGATTTTGCAGGGTAGAACCTCTGTAAACATCTGTTAAATGCATTTGTTCAAGAGTTGTATTGAGTTCTAGTATTATGTTGTTGTTATTTTTTTGTCTAGTTGTTCTATCTATTTGTGACAGTGGGGTACTGAGGTTCCCCACTGCTACTGTGTTAGTGCTAATTTGATTTTTCATATCCATTAATATTTGTCTAATAACTTCTGGTGCACTAGTATTTATGGTTATTATCTCTTCCTCCTAGATTGTTCCCTTTACAAGAATGTAGTGATCTTCTTTGTTTCTCTTAATTATTCTTGGTTTAAAATCCATTTTGTCTGCAAATAAGATAGCTACCCCTGCTTTTTTCATGTTCCTGTCACTTGGAATATTGTTTTCCATTCTTTAACTTTCAGTCTATGAGTTTCTTTTTGAAGTAAGTGTGTTTCTTGTATGCAGGATATTGTTGGATCTTGCTTCTTGATCCATTCCGCCAGCCTATTTCTTTTGATTGGTGAACTGAGACTGTTAACATTGGTGGTTATAACTGATACGTATTGACTTATCCTTGTCATGATCTTTTCTTGTTGTTGCATCCCCCTGCCCCCACCACTTGGCATTTAATTTCTTGTCTTGCCTGATGGATTTATTCTGCTGGTCTTCCTGGGGTCTTTTCATTGTCTTTTCCTAGAATACTGTTTAAAATTTTTTTTGGAGTGCTGGTTTGGTATTTAGGAAGTTTCTAAGGTGCTCTTTTGATGAAAGTATCTTATTTCTCCATCAAACTAAATATTTTTTTGTTTTGTTTTACTGGTGATCAAACTAGGGACCTTGTGCTTGTGAGGCAGGCTTCTTAACCACTGAGCTAAATCTCTGGCCTTCTCTATCAATTTTGAAAGATAGTTTTGCAGGGTACATCAATCTGGGTTGGAGATTTTTTTCTTTTAGGGCTTGAAATACTTCACTCCAGGCTCTTTTTGACTTTAGAGTTTGTGTTGAGAAGTCTGCTGTAATTTTGATGGGCTTTCCTTTGTATGTGATTTATTTCTTTTCTCTAACTGCTTATAATATTTTGTTCTTCTATTGGGTTTCTGGAATCTTGACTATTATATACCTAGTTGTATATATTTTTTATCATGGCTACTTGGAGTACTATATGCTTCACTTATCAGATTCTTTTCCCTTGCTTGGGAAGTCTTCTGCCATTACTTTTATGAATAGTTTTTTAAACGTCATTTGCACTATCTCCTGCTTCTTCACTGACTTCAGTCAATCTTATATTATTCATTGCATCACCTAGCAGCTGTTGGATTGATTTCTCATGGTTCCTTGATATTTTTAAGAAATCTTTTCCTGGTTACTAATTGCAATCCTGCTTTCTATACCTGATATTCTGTCCTCACATTGGCTCATTTTGCTACATAAACTTTCAGTGAAATTTTTAGTCTCCAGGATATCTGTTTGAATCTGTTTTATGGATTCCATTTATTTCCTATGCTGGGATTCCATCATGTTCCTGAGCTCCTCTAATTTTTTAATCCGTGTCTGCTCTAGAGTTATTAATCATGTCTTTCACTACGGACATCATCTCTGTTATCTGAGAAATTATTTCTGATTTTATTTTTTTCCAGATCTCTTTTGTTGCCAGTTCAGGGAGTCCAGGTGGTTGAGTTTCAGATTGTTCCATCTCATTGCCCCTTGGAATTGGCTTTGGTGATTTGGAAGTCTGATTTTGAGTGTTGTCTAGGTGTCTTCTCATTTCTGTTTTTGTTGTTGTTGTTGCTGCTGTGTGTAAGTTGCTTATTGTGAGTATCTTCATTGCTAGTATTTAGAACCCTTAGGGCATGGCTGCTTGTATTGCATTCCAGGTTTAGTTGGCCTCTGGGTTTTGCGTCTGTAATTTCTCTTAGGAAATCTCAGTCTTGGTATACCAGGAAGGCCAACTGACTAGAACAATCATGTCACCATGGCCAAATAATATAAGCAACATTAATAATAGTATCAAACACAGCCTAGAAAATGACAAATTGTGGTAAATATTAGTCTACCACCTTAGACCGCATGAGCCAGACTTGTGGACACATATCTAGAAACAGCCGGAAACACATATTTGCAGTAATAAGTCCTTCCACACAGCAAATTTACCCTCTGGGGAGATTTTGAAGGAGTTGAGGGTGGTGCAGCAGAGAATTAGAAGGAGAGGAAAAGTTTAGAAGTAAGGCTAGAGGACACAAAAAGATGATGAAAACTTTGTGAAACTGGTGAACACAGGAAAATAGAGCAGGAACAACAACAACAACAACAACAACAACAAACCAGACACTGATGGCAACAGAAAAATGAGAAACTGTATTCTTGTTCTTATAAAAATAAGAATAATCGAGAAAAAACAGGACAAAAACAAGAACAGGAAAGGTGAGAAATGAAGAGGAAGGAGAAAAGAAATGAAGAAAAGAGTCTTCTTCAAGGTGTGTCTCTGTTGTCCGCAGTGGACAATGTGGGTAATGTACTGATGTGTATGGACTGATTTCAGCAAGCCAGCCATAGCCCACTGAAGTTTGGGCTGGTTTTTGGCACCAAGGCTGGTACTGAGCTCCCTGACATCCTTCTGGTTTGCACAGTTCTACTGCAGTTTTGAGTCACCCTTACACCCTCAACAAATCTGGTTCCAGTAGGAGGTGTTGACCCCAACAACTCACCAACACTACTGCACCTTTATTGAAGTGACTGCTCTCCCAGTGGGATTTAATTCTCAATGAGCCTTGGAGAAGCCTTCTCTCTACTACTTAACACTGCATTCTGGGCTCAGAATGATGGGCTTCTGATCCCCTTGCTGCACTTCTGTCCCAGTGGGCCTCCAGCTGGGACTTACACAGCCTTACCAATGGTCACCTCTGAGTAATATTAGCTTTTATCTTACTTGCTACCACATTTACCCTGCAAGTAATAAATCCCATCTTCATTTTATAAGAGAAGAAGTTCTACTGTACAAAACAATGCTGTGGTCATACAATAAATACAATGAAGGTTTGGAGCTGTTATTTTGAACAGAATTTGAGCACCTAAAAGAAAAATATTTTTCAAAACCTAGATGAGATATATCGTGAATCCTTTAGCTCCAATATTAAGCAGAATCTTATATTTTTTATATAAAACACAAAAAGTTTTAAAATTAAATAGGGGGAAATAAAGGGAGAGGGTTATCTATTATCTCTACAAAAACTTTTAAAGCATCCCTGGGAAAGTTCTGGGGTTTACCTTCCCCAAAAGGAATGGGAGAATGACTGAACTTCCCAGCCTGCTCCTTTTGGTTTGTTTCATGTTGAGCACTAAGAGATTATACTGAGGTTTCATCCTTCTCTTCCAGTGAGTGGGAGTAGGAGAGGGGGGTAGATAAACAAAAATGGTCTATCTAGTGTTTGTTCTGGTAAATGGTCTTTCCTGGCAGAGCTGTGCTGCCAACCACTTATCAGCTGATAGCAAAAAGGAGGCAAAGATGTGGCAAGAAAGTCAGTAAGTTTTCTGGGATCAAACCTATATTAATAAAGAAAGTGATCTGAAAAAAAAAATTCCCAGACTTATGTCAATGATCTTGGTTGCTGAGAGCAAAATCATTGTTCTCAACTTTGATGTGAATCTAGATCTCTGGGGGACATGATTTTACATGCAGATTCCCTTATGACTAAGTAGACTTTTTTGTGCTTATTTTTACTGTTTTAAAAAGCCTCCAGGGTGATTCTGATATAAGTAGTTTGGATCCAAGAAGTATGGACATAAACAGTTTCTGGAGAAACTGGAATTAATTGCTATTAGTATTATTACCTGTATTAATATTGGTTACTTGAATTTCTTGCAAGAATTTTTGAAAAAAATAATAGATTTGAGACCTGTGGGAAAAACAAATTACTTTAATTACATTGGACCTGAGGATTGAACTATTTCCAGATCTATCTGCTCTGACAGATATATTATCCTTTCTCTGTGCTATAATATACCCTGAACGCATTCACTTGCTCTCTTCACTTTCTACTGTGAGCTTTAAAAACCTGTAGTTATCTCATATCTCTTAGGCTGATTCTATGGCTCATTCCTGACTGCCTTCTAGCACTCAGGAGTAAAAGTGATATCTTTGTGACAGAATTATTAGTGTCACTGCTGACAGCCCTTCTACATTGTGACAACTGCAAGGAACTAACTTGGAAGGGGAAAAATACATATGTTCTGGGTTTAACATGCATATACTGAAGATATCAAAAAAAATTGAGATATTGAGGGAGCCAAAGACAAAGTCATTACCTTATGAATGTAGTTCCCTGAGGAATTTTCTAAAGAAGTCTTATGAACAAATTGTTTCAGCATTCTACTACATTTATTAATCTATAGCTCATCAGTGGAAAATATGCTCTGGAAACCAGATGTGAGGATGTTCTGGAATAAATGGTATGTTATCTCTGAAGAGAATTCTTCTCTTTCATCTAAATTGCCCTGTTTCTCTCAGCTGCTACACTGCACTTCATTTGCGGGGAGGAGGTCACAGAGCTCAAGACACCCAGTGTGATTCAGAGGCAGTCCTTCATTAAGAAATCCCTGAGGCATATGCAGTTCAAAGAGCAGGACCCATTGGGTAGCTTTGGTGAAAGAAGCCTAGTTTTACTTACCAGCCTTAATAGGTAGATATTTTCATTAATGTCAGCCAACCAGGGAACTGCAACATACCATTTTGTTCTAACTATCTAAAATCCACTCCATGCTTAAATATTCTTCCATCTGGTCAAGTTTGACAGTTTCCCCCTTAGTGTATACTTGCACAAGAAAGCTTACCTCAAGACTGGATGATTGATTCAGAGAGCTATACCCATTTAGAGTTTTACCTCAGTCCCTTTGACCCAGAGCACCAGAGGAGACTGGCATCTTTGTGACCCTCTGGTAAGCTTGCCCCTTCAGCCCAGTGTTCCAGAGGAGCCCAACTGAGTGGACACTAACACAGCGGTCCCACCTCCAGTGAACAAAAGAAAGAGGGCCTCTCTGAGGCTCCTAGATGAAAACTGAAGCCCCCTGGAAAAGTGAAGAAAATCTGTGATAAAGGCACACCACACCACCAAAGTTGGTAAGTTGGAGGGACCAGCACCTCACACTGGAAAGTGGTTTAACTTCAGGAGAAAGACAGCAGTAGAACCTTGCAAAGTTCAACCTAGCAGTTGGTCAGAGATCCCAACTTGGGCCTTGCAGGCAGAAATCAACCTGAACATCAGTGGACAGCTGATGGCTTCCTGAGAATAATTAACTTAGATCTGCACACTCCTGCCCATGTTGTCTATTGAATCAACAGAGGCATACCCTGAAGGCGGTCCTCTATTTCTATTTGTATTTTTTATTTTCAAAGTAATATTTCTCTCTTATCTTCAATCATTTAAAAATTTTTATCTATCTTTTTGTTTTCTCAATTTTTCCCTTTTTAATCTTATTTTGTTATCTTCTTTTCTTTCTCTCTCTTTCTCTCACTCTGTCTCTCCCACCTCAATCTCCATTACTGTCCCTTTTTGTTCCTGTTCCTATCCTAATTCGAGTATATTTTCTTTTCCTTTTCTTCTCTTTTTCCTTCTCTCAATTGCTATTAGTTTTAAAATAAAGTGTTTACAGTCTCTAGCCTTCCTATTGCTGATAGTTTGTTCTGTCCTTGTGTATATTTTGTTCTGTCATCTCCTCTTCTCAACAGTTCCCTAGAATTTGTGTGATCTTCCTGTGTCCTCTGACCTCACTTCTAAACTTTCTCTATCCTATCTATTTTTCCCTCCCTTCCCAACTCCTTCTAAATCCCCATTTCAAAGGGTAAAGTTGCTATATTGAAAAGTTTATTCACTATAAACATATTTTGGGCTGGTCCTCGATTTTGATTTAATTCACAGAGTTAGAGGTGATAGATTAATAACTACCATAAGTTGTCATTTTCTAAGCTATTTTTCATGCTATTGTGTTGCTGATCATATTACTTGGGCTAAGGTGTTGTGATTGATCTAATCAGTTGTCCTCCCTGGTAAAATGAAAATGATATTGCCTCAGAGTAATTAAAGACTCAAAACCTAAAGACCAGCTATATTTGGAAGATCAAAGTATCAACCCAGAATTAAACCAAGGACAGTACCAACAACAAAAATAGAAATGAGAAGACACTTAAACAAGACACAAACTGACTTCCACCTCATCAAAGGTGAACTCTGGGTGAAATGAGGTGGAGAAGTCTGACAGTCAACCATCTGGATACCCTGAACTGATAGCACAGGAAGTAAAAAACAAAAAACAAACAAACAAAAAAGATAAATGAGGCTCTAGAAAAATTCAAAATAGAAATAATTTCCCAGATAACCACAGAGATGGTGAAAGAATGAAAAACATGATTAGAGACTCTAGAACAGAAACAAATAAAAAATAGATGAGCTCAGGACTATGATGGAAATCATGAATGCCCAACATAGGAAAGAAATGGAATCCATGAAATAGATTCAAACAGATATCCAGGAGACTAAAGCTCTATAGAAACTATTCACAGCAGGATGAACAAATGTGAAGATAGAATTTCAGATATGGAAGATAGGATTGTGGTCAGTGACAATGAAAAGAGAAATCTCTTAAAAACAATAAGGGATCATGAGAAATCAATCCAACAACTCTTAGATGATGCAAAGAAGAATAATATAAGACTGATAGGAAGAAGGAGCAGGAGAAAGTACAAATGACGTAGGTTTTCACCTCAGATTTTTAGGCTTATAAACAATTTATGATTCTACTGTTAGTCCTATCTTATCTAACTGGAAGGTGAAGGAGAGAAATGTTGTCAGCATTAAGTGCAAAAATTTCTCTTTTGAGGATGTGTGTTGTTTAGCTTTAGGGGAAGGCTCAAATAATGAAGACTGTAAGCCTACTTAACTTACATTACTTAGATCTTGGAGTCTTTAGGCACATTAATTCCAAAACATTTGCTTAATATATCCCATCTAACACCCATCAGAAACAATTGTGCTTAATTTTAAAGCTTTAGAACAGTGACTTTATATTATGGCTTGGAAGAGACACAGCTTCTGTCTTATCACCTCTGAGTTTCTTCTGAAGGTACAAATGTGTTGCAAGTTAGAAAAGATGACCCTAGAATTTAATAGCCAAATATATAGTTTTAAAGGTAGCCTCTGTCAGTTCCTCTTTGGTGATGACTTAAGTGATTGGCTCCTGTTTTGTTTTTTGTTTCTTTTTTTTCCAGAAACTGCCTTTGCTGCATCTGGCTCAGCCCATCAGTTTTAATCTATAAACCAGAAATAGTTATGCCTACTTTGAAGAGATATTGTGAAGATTGGAAATTTTAAATTCTGATAAATGGAAATGTGGGCAGGGTACCAAATATCCTTTGCCTTAGATTGAGTCCTCCAGAAGCAGAGAATGAAAAAGAGATTCACATTAAGTGGCTTACTGGGGAGTGCTCTTCAGGAAAATCCTGCCACAGAGAGAGTGAGGCAAAACAAGAATGAGCAGTACAGAAGAGTTATGATGATTTGTGTTCTGTTAGCTACTGGGGAGTGGCGGAGTAGGTAGTGGCTGTGATGGTGACAGGGTAATCTACTGAACTTGTCTTAGTGGGATGGTATCTGGCAGCTAAGATCTATTTTTCATGTACAATGTTAACCTCTGCTCTGAACATAAAAATTCTAAAGCTTAAAAATATGTCTCTGAAGACTGCACTCTGTATTAAAGAATTGCTACTTTGGTACAAGTTAGAAAGCATCTTTTTCTGCACTTTAGATTATTAAGAATAGAACAGAAGCAGTGTGCTTCCAGATTCCAGCATGGTGCTTAACCATGTAGTAGGAACTCCAAAGATGCTAGCTTTTCTTTTCTAATATTTTGCTCCTAAAACTGCCGCTTAGAGAATTGTTGTGAAAATTTTCTCTTTCCATGTCGTGTCAGAGTGAATAAAATAGAAAATAATGTAATTAAAACACCAGGCATGAATTACCTGGTTAATAAGTACTACTGTATTAGTTACAATCCTTCCTTTCCTTTCATGGGCTTTGTCCTTGTATTATTCATGTGATTTGGTTATGTATTTATTTATTCATTTAGACAGGGTCTCAGGCTGGCCTTGAACTTGCAGTGATCTTCCTACCTCAGCCTTCTGAGTGCTAATATTACATGCATGCACCACCATGCCAGACTGGTTTTTATTTTTTTATGGTGTAAAAGAATTCATTTCACTTGGTCACTTACCTGTAGAATATTATTAACAATTAATCATCATAAATGTTAAGACTTAAATTTTAGTAATATAACTGGAGAATATAACCAAATTCTTTCAAAAATATTTTATCTATTTTATCCTCGATTCTTCTAAAGCATAAATTATAGGCACTATCATCCAATTTATTACTTAGACATCTGTAATTTTACCTACTTTTTGCAAAGTTCCTAAGGTAAGAATTTTCTTTAGTATCCCTCCACTATTTCTATGCATATTGCCTTAGTTCTTACTCTTCTGCCAGGAGCAAAGAAATTGTTCAATCAGTACTTACTATTCTGACCAACTAGAGAAGTGAGATAAATAAGGCAACTATGAATCCACTAAAAATAATCCCTTGAAAAAGAAACCCAAGAGAAATTTCTTCTAGAATTTTGTGCTATTAATATTTTAAGTGTTCAGATTTAAATAGCCAGTAATTGTGGCCTCTATAAATATGCCCTTTAAAATATGGAACCAAGCCAGTTGTCCAGCAAAAAGAAATTAGTTAAATAATAAACAATTTTGTGCATTTAAATATAAACATTAAACCAAGAAATACATATATCTCATATTTTTATACATGCTGATGAAGGCTAAGATAAAACAAATGTGTGAGCATGTTTGTAGGCTCACACGTATCTTAAACTGATTTGAAATTATTTTTGAGTTGAGGTACAGTTTAAAATTTATTTTTTTTCTTAATGTACCAAGTGTAGCATCATTGACTAAATAGCCTGGATTCCTCCAACTCAAACACTAAATTAAAAATGTTAATTTGGGCTGGGGATTTAGCTCAGTGGTTCCACCACCTGCCTTGCAAGCTCAAGGACCCGAGTTCAATCTCTGGTACCTAAAAATGTTAGTTTTGTCACATATTGTTATCACAGATAATTGAATCTTTCCAAGATTTGACTCTTCCTTTAATAGTATCATGCTAATCTGATCAAGGCACCTTTCTAAAGAGTGTTTTTTATTTTGTAAACAATTTTAGTAGCTATACACCAATCACTCCACTCTCCCTTTATGAAAATTTGTTTATTGATTTACTCAGGTAATTCTTACCTCTTTATTTTTTATTGCAAGATGCTCTCGTGAGTTGTTAAATTGCTCAGTCTGGCTTCAAAGTTGTGACGCTTCTTCCTCCGCTTCCCAAATGTCTGGATTACACAGATGCACCACCATGCCATTCTGAATCTTATTCTTTATAAAAGGCAGTATCATTCATCTCGTCATTAATTTCATGACTTTTTTATGGTTTAAAAAGAAGATATTTGAATAGAATTAAAATTGCATTAAGTATTAATTAATTTGGGGGACTGATAATTTTGTCAAAATGTCTTTCTATTCAGTTTCTCTTGGTATGATCTTCTTAAAGGTTTTTGATCTTCCTACTTTGGAGAAATATCCCATTTCCCCAATTTTTAAAACTGATTATTGCTAATATAAAGGAAAGATACTACTTGATTTTTCATTTATTTGTCTCATATCATGCCACAATATACACTTATTTGTTCTGATCTTTTTAAAAATAGTCTTATTGATTCTTGATTAGCTTTGTTGGAAAAATTTTGTGGTTTCCTTTAATGCTGAGTTAGATACAGAAAAGATAGAGCAAATGCACAAACCCTCTTATAACCAAGTTCAAGTCAGTTTCATGCTCATTCTTTATTTTCACCATTACTAAAGCATGTTTTTAACCTCTAAGGGCAAAAGGAAAGCAATATACAAACACTTAGGTGCTCTTCAGTTCCAACTTTGTCCAGGGTGCATGCCCCACAAACTCCTGCACTGAAAATTCCTGTGGTCAGCAGAGGCCAAGAGCAGCAACTGATACAAGGGGAGCCATGGCTGTTTGAGTCCTATTTGTATCCTGAAAGGTAGGTAGGATCTAAGACAGGATGACATTTTAATCTCACAGGACTAATTTGAAAAATCATAATAGGCCCCTAAAGGTCAGCCTTCTGCACCCCATCTTCCTGACTCTTCAGTAGTAACCAGGACTAAAATGACCTGATCTTGGTGGCCATGCATTCCACACAGTGTCTTCATAAGATAGAAGTGTCCACATAGGTCCTGAACAAGGAAACAGGTAAATTTAGTCAGTGTGCCTGGCTCAATAATTTTGTGACTTTCAAAAGAAATTATTTTTTTATTTCATACATATTTTCTATAAACTGAAAAAACAGCAGGAAAGCAATTAAGAATGTGTAGCCCCAGGAATGACCTAGCAGGTGAAGTTCCCTCATGACCCTTCTCTTTCCCAGCCTTGGTGCTGAGCTTCTTGGCCTATGGCCTATGGCGTATCCTATCTACTACTTATCATTGCATTCACCCTTCCACTCACACATTTCAGTCAGCCTTTGAGAACTGCCGCCATGAAACACCTCCATCACTAACACCACCTCCGCCAAGTGGAGTCATTTCCAAGCATTCAAATTGTATTGAAAGAAACTCAAATACCTCCAGGTACTTTTTTCCCCCTCCTACACTGCCTAACATTCTATAGCACGCATCTGTCTGCATTATGTGTGTTAGTCCCTACCTCCTTTGCTATAATCAAAATTTTGGTCTTTGACTCAGGGTGGCTATACAACACACATTAAAAAAAAAAAAAAACCTTTGAGCTTCATTCTTTAGCCTTGGCTGATGCTGATTAATGAATATCACCTTTTTTCACTGAAAGACGCTATTCTTAAGCAGATTTTTAAATAAGTCAGTTTAAGTTCTGATACTTGAAGCTCAGTGTATGATATTATGCATTTACTCCAATTTGAGAAGGCAGTTTTCTTAATTACTGTAGATATGCAATGTCACTTTAACTTTTTTCAGTTATAAACATAATTCATCATAATTACAGACCTTTAAAAATTTTAAAAATCAAAGGTAATGGGAGTCTGATTATCCAAACATGAACTTTATACTGTACCATCTTTGCATTCATATTGAATAGTATCAATCAGAAAAATACAATTATAACAGCAAAACAATTACTCTACAATGTTATTTTGTTTTAAATTTTAATGATACTAATAATTAATGGAATTGGCATGTTTATTGATTAGTTATACAATCAATAAATCTAATTATCTAAAAATTCCCCTTTATGTATAATTTTTATTTGTACTTTCCTCTTTTACCATGCAATTTTTGTCAGTTCATATAAGCTCATAATACAACAAAATATGTGTTTTTAGTGTTTTCTTTGTTGTTGTTGTTCTTTTTTATTTTGGCACAGGGGATCAAACTCAGGACTTTGCACTTGTGAGGCAGGAGTGTTGTCACTGAGCTAAATTCTTGGCCCTGCTTTTATTGTTTTAAATAGGCATATCTACAGTGTGATACTAGCCTCACGGCTTTCCAAATTTACATAGAATGCTTTTTAATTATGCTTAGCTTAATATTTAATTTTCTTTCATGTCTTTTATCCTTACTAAATTTAGTAAATCCTTTTTGCTTCTAGATATTTAACAAATGTTTCATTTAAAAAAAACATGTTTCGATTGTTTGATTTTCATTTTATTTCCTAAAATTATCTAAAATATATTTTGGCATAAGACATAAAACAAGGAGCTAAACTGAATTTTTCCTGTTATTAACTGCTTCCTCAGACAGCATTTATTGACTACCTTTAGCTTCCCATTGGTTAACATATATCCTTCATTAAAACTATAATGCTATGTATAAAAGGCTCTAATTTTGGGTTACACATTCTGTTTATTTTTAACCTAGTAACAGATTTTTAAATTTAAAAGAAACTATATATATGTTTATATTATATTTTATTTATATCTGACAGCATTAATCTAATCTTAGTCTTTGTACTAGTTGTCTTTATTTTCTCTTTGCTATCATTTTCTGACTTTAGAACAACTGTAGGTGTGTGCTTGTGTGCATCACTGGAATTTTGGCAGGAATTATTTTGAATATATTAATTTATTTTAGAAGACTATTATGTTTAGAATAATCAAGGCAGAAAGTCTTGACTCTTTTGGGCTCAAGTAATAGTCATGATATGATATATCATAGTATATTCTTGGAACATGTGGAAAGAGTTCAGAAATGGGGAAATGCAAACAGGTTGATTAATGTGGTATGTCATTGGTTAGTATGGCCATATGAATACTTTAAGTACCATTGAAAGATCCTATTTTGTTACCATTATCATTATCACTAAAGTTTAGTAAGCATAAAATGTTCACATCATTTTCAAATCAAAGGCTAAAATCAGTCATTGGCTAGGTGCTATATTTTGGGAGTCCCAAGAGATAGAAGACTTCATCAGTATGGCATAGTAAGTCTCAGTGTGTTTTCATTCTCTCAGGCTCTATTCCTTCTGCCTGATGTGTCAAGCATTGTGCTTCTATCCATCATGAATTCTTTCTGACACACCAAGGTCTAGGTTATGTATGATTCCCTGTTGATCTTCATAATCCCTGGCATTTAGTGACTTCTTTAGCCCAAGGTACTTTGTTTATACTTCTCAGATTAGCCCATCTCTTAGAATTATAACTATTTGTGTCTGCCTTTGTACCTCACTTCACTGAACTGTTGAGTGCAAGAATTTAAGTTTTGCATAGTCATAACAATATGAATGCTAAGTACCAAGGGTAGATGTCAATAAGCATTTATTAAATGAATATGTAACTGAATAAGAGAAAATAATTCTACCATACAAATCTTTCTGTAATAAAAAATATTGTTACAAAAATTTCTAAGAAAAACTTTAGACTTTTCAAATATTCCAAGTCTATCTAATAGAACTCAATGAAACATGTAACATTAAAAACTGGTATGCATATGTGTGTGTGTGTGTGTTCACATGTGTTTTGCAGGCAGTAATTTCCTCCTAAGATTTCAAGATTACATTTGTGGTTCCTAACTTTTGTTTCAGTAGAGATGAAAAAATAGTTTTACAAATAATGTTCAGCTTTAGAAAACATCACTCTAAAGCATATAGTGACTTTAAGACCAAGCCGGAAATATCTCTGACAAGCTGGACTTTCCCAGGTGGAAGACTTGTGCGCTAAATGGAAACTGCAGAGGCCACCTGTGAAAAGCAGTTACATGTCAGCAGTTGAGTTTTACCTGTGGACTAGGCTGATAATACTTTACACAGCATTCACTTCATTCAAAACAATCTTGCATGGGAAGGAACCTAATAACCTCATGATTGTGTTGCGTTACCTTCTTAGGTGCATAAAGACAAATTGGGGCTGGGGGTGTTCCCAGAGGTACAGAGCTTGCCTAGCATGCATGATGGCCTGTTATATGCCCAGTGCTAAAAAGTTAAATTATCGTAATCTAGAACACTAAATTAGGCTGCGGTTTAATTATGAACATTTTTTAGAACACAAGAGTATACTGGCCACACCACCCTGACTATTGCATATCATACATATATGTGCACACACAAACTAATGCATTCTCCATATCCACAGCCTTGCCTGTGAACACAGTTCTTGATCCTCAGCTCTCTTTGCCATGCATTGCCATTTGTTTTTCTGTTTTTGTGGTTCTTCACTTCAAGAAAGCTTTAAGTTGTCTCTTTACATTGTAGCCAAACATCATTTCCAATATTTTTAGTCTCTGAGAGCCCATTTCCTTGTTGCTTCCAAGAGTAAATGGAACACTCTCTGGTTCACTCTGGCATCTGTAGGAATTAGACCCTGGAGTGTCCTCTGTAACATTAAGCAGAAGAACAATATTACAGATGGCTGACTCAAGGAAGTCCAGCTCCTTAGAAACAGATTAGATATTGTGTATCAGGCATCACAATCAAGTCAGGACCAAGAACATCACATTAAGTAATGTAGTATTATTTTACGTTCCTACCATTTTGTTTATGACAAAAAAACTGAGGGAGGGATGGGTGATTAAAGGGTTTGTTGACTTATACTTCACTCATTAAACATCCAAGTCTTTAAAATGAGGTTAACAGTTCTTTCTGTGGTCTATTCTTCTTCTCCTAATGTTTCTCATCTGCCTAAGGAGGGGCCTAAAATCCCACCCTTCATTCAAGGCCACTAGAACCAGCTAAGTCAGATGATTAGAATTTGGTCTTCGTGATGCATTCTCTTCACTTTCCTATTCTTTCCAGTCTCATCTCAGTGCCTTGCCGTATTCCAATCTAGCTGCATCTGCATCCTTCTTTTCAGCCCTATTCCTGGGATAAACCTCACTTGGTTCTGAGCTATACTGTCACATTCAGTTTGCTGAAGTTTCACTGAGAAGCTTTGAATGTGGGACATTGGTGTGTAGTTTTCATTACTTATATATAATTCCTTTGATTTTCACATCAGATTAACGCTAGCCTTACAGATTGAGTTCAGAAGAACCCATTCTTCTTTAGTTTCCTAGAAGGGTTTGTGGAGAATAAGTAGCATATTTTGCTTATGTTTTTGGTAGCATTCATCAGTGAATTAATTTGAGTCTAGAATTTTCTTTGTGGAAGTATTTTCACTCAATTTCTTATAGATTGAATTTTAAAAGAATACTGTATTTTCTCAGTAGGTACAGGACTATTCAACATCTGTGTATTTCTTCTAGAATGCACTGTGGAATCTAATCTGAAACAAGAAATTTGTACATTTTCATCAAGGTTGTAAAGTTTATTGGCATATATTTGTTCTTATCAATTCTTTGTCTTTTATTGGAAGAGTTTTCAGTATCACTACTCTCATTCCTAATACTACTCACTATTTTTTCCACTTTTTAAGAAATCTGTCTTGTGACAGGCTTTTCAGTTTATCGATTTTCTCAGGAACAAGTTTTTTATTTTATTGATTTTCTCTATCATTTCCAGTTATCTATTTCATTGTTTTCTCCTCTGATCTTTCTCATTTTATTTTCCTTACTTTGAGTTTCACTTGTTGTTCTTTTTCTAGTTGCTTAAGGGAGAAAATAAGGTTATTAATTTTAAACTTTTCTTCTTTTTAATAAAAGTGTTGTAGCTCTTTAAATGAATACACCTTTCAAATTTTGCTATCTTGAATTTTCAGTTTCATTCTATTCCAACTACTTCCTAATTTCTTTGATTTTTCTTTGATTTATGGCTTGTCTAGAAGTGTATTTAGTTTGCAAATAATTGTAAATTATTTGAAGATACTTCCACTTTTATTTTTATTTATTATATTGATAGTAACTCAATTCACTTACAATCCAAGAGTATACCTTAATGGTTTGAATTCTTTTAAATTTTTTAAAAATTACTTTATGGTCTAGAATGTGTCCTTGAGCACTATGAATCTTGGTCTTTCAACCTCCAGGACAGTGAAAGAATAAATTTCTTTTGTTTAGGCATCCCAAACTTACTTTATAATGGTAGCCCTAGCAAAGTGATACACGAACAAAAGGGCAAATCCATTCATCTTTCAAGTGAAAAGGTCTTTTGAGTAACTGGATAGACAAGTGGCTATACAATCTGAAGCCCAGAGGGATATGGAGGCTGGAGATATAATGCAAAGTCAGTAGCATAAAATGATATTTGGTACAAGGGGAGCACATATTCCCCAGTCTTTATGTTCCTGTGAGGAGGTTCCATCAGTGTTACATTCGTGAATTCCCAGTTTCTTTTGTCACTTTTTCCCAGATATGGAAATCAACAGATTTGCTTTGTCACTTTGAGAGAAAGAACTCCATATTCATAATTTGGTGTTTGTATATTTCAGGGACACCTGCCTTCAGAGAATGTATGTATTCTGATTCTCCCTGTTGTGAATTTTTCATCATCTAGTTTGCACTGGAAGATGGTCATAGCTGTCCAAATATTTCTACATTTGAAAAGGTTAGTCATTGGTCCAGCCTTATTCTCCATTATTATGTTTTAAATAAGTAATAAGGATAGTTTTTCTTACTCTCTTCTCCTTAAGTTCTATCTCTGTGTTGCAACTGATTCAGAACTTAAGAACTGAGTAGGTGAAATCAACTGTCCAGTGACTACTGGTAGAGAAAATAATAGGGTCAAAGAGAAACTTGGGATATTCTGACATTAAGAGAGGTAAAAGAAAACTCATCAAAGGATATTGAAAACTCAAAGGTAGAGGAAAATCATGGGAGTGTGATGGCTGAAAGACAAGTGAAGAAAATATTTTAAGACGAAAAGGAGTCATTTACTTCAAAGCCTGCTAGAATGACTTTAATGAAGGTATATAAAATCTATGGGATGCTCACCTCTCTTTCTGGCAAACCTATGGCTGTGAGTTATTTTTCAAAGGAGAAGAAAATCACTGATTCCAGTTTCCTTCAGTGGGGGCAAAAAAATTAGCACACCCTTCCTTACACACTAAATCACTTAATTAAATATTTCCCTAAACAAGACTGACCAGTCATTCCAATTTGCCTGTGAATGAGGGCCTTCTTGGAATGTGACTTTTAGTTCTAAAACAGGGAAAACTCTGGGACAAAGTAGGAGTTGGTTATCTTATCTTCAACCAACATTTACCTGCTATAAGCACACACAAATATACATAAGCACTCAAAGTCAGAGTCACTGACTTGCTCCTCTTATGTAAATGGCCCTGTTGATGATATGCATCATTTTTGGTGGAGAAGTGGAAATGGATTGGGAGGAAAAAGAACAGAAAGGGGGAAAAGTAATGACCCTTTCAATCATAGATATGGAGACTAGCAACAAGCCTATTTGCACTGCTTTAAGGTAAGATAATGATGAAAAATAATGGTTTCCATTGTAAAGCAATGACAGTGAGATGGAATTAAGCCCGAATTCCCTATGATATAGGAGAGTAAGGAAGAGAGGGAGATACCTAATTTGAGTACATAAGTAACTAATGATAATTAGTCAAAGTAGAAAATATGAGGAAAAAATGAGGAGCTTTGATTTAAATGTAAATGCCAGGGTTTCCTAGGGGCTACATAGAGAATGTGGAGTAGTATAGTGATGTTTTTAAGGACAAGAGTTGAACCTGATTGTCTGGATTTATATTCTATCTCCATCTACTATTAGCTCCATGATTTTGAGCAGGATTAACCTATTATACTTTAGTCATCTCATGCGTAAAATGGGCAGAAAAGTGGTGATCTGTTTAATAACAGAGGAACAGTTCCTAGTACACAATCATAGCTGCTCCTCATAGACTAGAGATGGGTATATGGGAATGGCTTTAATTAAATGGACTGAACTGGAGTTATAACAGCATGGACACTGAGAAAAGAAAAACCACAAGGAGCATATGAGCAAGTAGGTGGGGTATTAAAGAGTGTGCATACCCATATGTGTGTATGTGTTGCAGTAGTAACAGCCATAGTAGAAGTAGTGGTAGTAGTAGAAGGGAAGTTAGATTTACAAAGCTTAAGTTATGACTGTTAAGAAAATAACATGTTTATATCATGGTAGTGTAAGAGGTACTGATTCTATTTGTCTTGCTATAGTTTGGATTTTAAATTTTAAATGTCCCCCAAAGGTCTGTGTGCTATAGGTATGGTCCCCAGCCTTGAGCTACTGGGAGATGGTAAAGTCTCTTAAGAATTGGGGCTGCTTTGGGAGGTTTTTAGGTTTATAGCACACAATCTTCAAGGGGATAGTGGAGCCCATCCCTTTCTTTTCTTCCTCTTCCACTTTCTGTTCCTGAGGTGAGTGGTTTTGCTCTATTGCATGTTCCTTCCACGGTGTGCTGCCTCACCACAGGCCCAAAACAGCAGGGCCAATTGACTATGGACTAGACCCTTCAAAACTGTGAACCCAAGTGAATCTTCACTTTTAAGTTGATTGTCTCAGCTAACTGTCAGAGTGACAGAAAACTGACTAAAACATATCTTAATTAGCACGTGGAGTTTTTATCACTTAGACATTTCTTCGTATCAAACTTTACCACAACCTATTTTTTTAAAGCACTTTTTATCTGCTTATGAATTGCTATGAGTCAGTTATTTGGGCTGGATGTATCAGGACAATTCTTCTGCTGGTCTTTCCAAGCTCACTCATCTGGCTGCAGTTACCAAGTGATCATAGAGATAGACCTAGAACCTGTGGGTTGGAACCCTGAGAGCTGGAGAGATGTCAAAGCAAAATCATTTAAGACCTTCTAATTGGAAAAACTGAAGTGGAGGCATGGTTCGGTCACACAGAAACACAGAGCTGAAAGACTAGAGCAAAACAGAGATGGTAGCTGCGTGTTCACAGTTTAACTCTCCTTACAAGTAGAATGCACTGTGCTGGCTTAAAGGATCAAAAGGTACTTATGCGGTGATTGACGAGGAACTTGGTGTCAAACAATCGTGCCAGACCTGCTAATGCTCCTTTCTGCACTGTGAATGCTATTGGAGCCACCAAGTAACTCTGTTCCTCCCTTTTCCCACATAATAACCACAACCAGTAACTAAGCGCTAGAAGTTCACAATTTCAGTAAGGAGATGATGTATTTGCGATGTTTCTTCTGCTTACTACCATGATAACTACTCACATTTCTGTTTCTCCTCTACAACTCCCCTTTGCCATCCTATCCTGCTTTGGAGCTAGCTGATTATGGATGGAAGCCTCTACAAACTGTGACCTAAAGAAACCTTTCACTTTTAACTTTGGTTGTCAGGTATTTTGTCTCAGAAATGAGGAAAGCAACTAAGATACTACAGTATTGCCTCTGTCTTACTGTGTTGTTACAGGGATGTGAAGACAAATGTACATCTCTCTTCCTCATTCTCCTGCATCATAAGGAATACAGGCTTCACTCCATCTTGCTGTCTCTGCTTTACAACAGGAAACCATTTATCTTTACCTTAAAAAAGAGCAAATAGGCGTGTTACTGGTCTCCACATCTATGGTTGGGTGGGTCACCATTTTCTCCTTTTCTGTTATTTTTTTCTTTCCAATCCATTTCCACCTCTCTACCAAAAATGATATACATTGTGAATAGGGCTGCTTATTTAAGAGGTACAAGACAGTGACCATGTGTGATTATGAGTGCTCACATATATTTGTGTGTGCTTGTTAACGGGTAAATGTTGCTTACGGATAAGGTAACCAACTCCTACTTTGTCCCAGACTTTTCCCTGTTCTAGAATGAAAAGTCTTACATCCCAAGAAGGTTAAATGATTTCTTAGTTTTTTTAAAAGCCAAACCTCACTTGACCCTAAACTTTGTCTACAGTTTCAAGCTAGGGCCTTCAATTTTCAACTGTTCTCATTTTGGAGTTTGAATTGAATTAGAAATGCATTAAGGGTATATTGGACCAAACCTCTGGTGTCAGACTGCCTGAGATCAAACACTTACTTACTGGTTGTGAGACTGTGGTAAAATTATTAACCTTCTGCCTCAGTTTCTTCAAGTCTAAATTGGGATGAACAATGCTATCTATCTCATCTAATTTTATCTATTAAATCAGCTAATGAGTGTAAAACTCCTGAAGCAATGCTGAACACGTGATCAGCACTGAAAAAGACCTTTAGATATTATAATTGTTTTGTTGCTGTTTAGTTTTATATACTACATAAAACATGTTGGAAAAATGACAGATAGAAATATGCTCAAATATTTCCAGTCTTATAAAATACTTTTAGGTATACTGAGGAAAATTAAAGAAAAAAAATACTATATATAT
>NW_022900927.1:32844111-32854488 GCF_012274545.1 Fukomys damarensis | reverse complement strand
ATATATATATATATGTATATGTATATATCGAACAAGTCAAAGACCATGTTTGTGAGGAACAAATTCTTGGACTATTGGCTATCATGATTGCTGAGGCTGGTCAATACAAGGAAACATGATCAATAAGGGGATATGTGTTACTTATAAGGACGGTCTCAGGAGGGACTTTGAAGAAACGTTTTTTAGTGGGAGAACAAGTGACCAGCACTGATAGTTGCATTAATTACCTGACCTCCCCATGACTGAATGTGTACCATGGGGAAACACCATGCTATTTTTTATTACTCATATTTAATTCTTTTGAAGCATTCTCTCACCTCACTTTTTTGGGTGTGTGGGCCGGACTTGCAGTTACTTGCCACTTTGACATAATACCAGTTTACTCATATTGGTTTTGGTTTTCACTGTCTTCTCTTTCCACAACACCATCAACTTTTCTTTAAGGAAATAGAGAGTTGATTCAAAGAAAGCAAAGCTAACTCTTCTTGGTGAAGAGTAAGGCATTTCTTAAGCTGTAAACACTGCTTACTTCTTCCACTCTGCCCAGATTCCATTCTCCAGTGGAAATATGTGCGTAATTATATAGTTACATTTATCTGTACACCTGAAATTTTACATGGCAGTTTTACTAACATTGTAAATTCTTAGCATCATCCTCTTTTGAGGTCAGAAAGATTTGTTTCTGCTTTTAATCCAGTGACAAATAACTTTTGACCCTTTCCTCTCAAGATTTTAGCATATTGATGTGTCTTGGTGTATATTTTAATATACTGGCATTTGAGAAACCAAACAGTCCCATATACTTGCCAAAATTGATCTTCTTCATGTCTCTATTATTCACTTTAATCCACATCGAACACTACACATAGTATCTTACTAAAGTTCAGGTCAAGTTATGTACACTGCTTTCAAAAACTTTCACTGGATCTCTGCAGGGCACAGAATCAAGTAACATTCTGCTGTGTCTTTTAAGGCCATTCTTATATTTAAACTTCTGACCAGTTGAGTTTTCTAGGCTTCTTTCATTCCTAGAGTTGCTCAGTATTCACATTTTTCTAATCTGGGTGAGTTTTCAGCCTTGATGTTACCTTTGGTTATGCAAATTTCTCAGGAGAACCTTCCTTCTTTTCTTTCTGGTTGTGTTCTCATGACTCTTAAAGGAATATCCTAAGTCCCACTCCCCACCCCTGCCTCAGCTGTAAAAATTTGGTGTCCTGGGTTCTCATAGCTTTTGATTTATCCTTCCAATTCATTGTTAGTAGACTTCTATACTATAACAAAAGCCATAATTTATTTAGAAGTATCGAGATAGTGAGTTTCACAGACCAAGATTGCCTTCTGAGATCAAGGAGCGGTTCTAAAAGATACATATTTTAAAGCCTACAATTTGTTCACTACACATATAAATTTCTTTTTGTGGACACTCTAGGAGCTTCATGATTTTATTGGAATTTTCTTAGAAATCTGATAGGACAATATGAGCATATGAATTAAAATAAGCAGTACTTACCCTAGTCTGGATGCCCCTGGTGTCTTGGGTCCTATTTACATGATCTCTTTCAAGCCTCATTGATGTTGGTCTCAGTTACCTTCTTTACAATCAAGGAAACTCAGATTCTGGAAATCAGACAACGTTCCCCTGATTATTTTAAGCAAGTCCAGCATGGATGTCTGCAGCTTAGCTGTCTGGGTTGGACTCTGTCCTTGCCATTTTCAAGCTTAAGCCAGTAACTCAGCCTTTCTCTACCATAGGTTCTCTCACTGTAAATATGACGGTAATATCTCTCTGGTGGGCTTTATTTTCTTAAAGATAAAGTAAGTTAATATATGTAAACACTTAAAATAGACACAGGCATATGTAAGTATTAGCTATAATTATCATGATCATCTCTGTCTTTAGTGAACACAGAATTAAAAAGTGAGTTAGTCAGAATTTGGACCAAGTTCTATTTGGCTTCAAAGACTGTCCACTTGTACATGTCAAAGTGCCTTGAGATTAAAGAATAGAATGAAAAATCCTTTTTAAACTTTTCCTGAGGGATACAAACCCTTCCTGATTTTATTTTTGTTTAAAATACAGGAGCAGTGTGCCATGCTTTGTTCTGGAGGTTGATGACTCCAGAAACATTAGTGTCAGAGAGATCAAACTCTGCTTCCATACAAAGGCCTAATAAAAACCATAGGACCTAGTACAAAATTAGTGCCAACAAAGGGTCACTATGCCTGTCATATTACTAGCATTTGCTTGCTTGTGTCTGGACCTGTTGGGCAAGATCACGTGTTTAGCAAGGACTCAAACAAGCCTGAGCATGCTTGCTCACAGAGAACACACAGCAGCCATCTCTACCTTCCTTACCTCACCAAGGGGGTGAAGGAGGGTTTTGTAAAGTTGTAGGAGTATCTCTTCCTCCCCACCCCCTTGCCCCTTCCTCTGTTCCTCAGAAAGAGATGGGCCCCACATTGCTCAGGAAGAACACAGCAGAGGTGAGAGGCAGATAAGAAAGGTGTTATATTTGGCATGACTGGCTTAGACTTAAGGTTGGGCCTAACTAGCCACGTAGGGTGATTTTTCAAAATATATCATTTGGATAATACCCGCTGTATCTGCATCCATATGTAACTTTAACTAAGCAAGAGAAATAGATTGTGAGATGTGTTCTTTGAGAGTATTATGCTTTTAAATTTAGTTAAATTCAATTTAATCTACAAATTTATTCTGGCCTCATGATGACATCAGTCTGAGCTGTATGGCTTTAAACTTATGAGACAAGGCCACCAGTAGACGACCCAATAAATAGGAAACTGTAACGCAACACATTACATCTGCAGTGGAAGTATCTGTAAAAAAGTCTTGAGTCCATATAAGCAAGAGAAATGGTCTAGATGATTGGTGGGAGCCTGTGTTATTTAGGAAAGTCATTGGAGGAAAGTTAACTCTGGATAGAAAATAGGAAACCATTACATGAATGCGGAGGAGATGAATATACCAAGCAAAGGGCAGTACAAGTGTTAAGGCTTAGAGATGAAAAAATATCTAGTTTGTTGAACTGACTTATTTTAAAAGTGGTAGATTGGAAGTGTTCCAAATGTTTTGTAAGATTAATGTCTAGTGCTATTGTCATTTTACAGATGAACACACTCATACTCAATGATATAGCCACTAAGTGAATAGATTTAATTAAAGCAAGCTACTGCTATGGAAATATATTTATTAGCCATTAAAATTAACCATTATTATACACATACCACCTCCCTAGTTTTGCTCAGTCATGATTAACCATCAAAACCCCCTAGGCAATTTCTAGAACTATAGTGATTGAATGTATCTTCTTGGCAAATGGTTCTATTATCCCATTTATGGCTCACACCTGAATCTTGGGAATAACTCACGGCACTTCTCCCTTCTTTGTCCTCCACATCTAACTAATCTCCAAATTCTCAGTTTTCCACTGGAAATCTTTCCACTTTTTCCATCCTAACTTCTAGCAACCAGATTCAAACCTCACAAACTAAGTAATCTCTTGACTTCCTTTCTGCTCCCCACAAATTCATGACCCCAATCAGAGCCACAAACATTGTATAATCCCATGGCTTAATTTTCTCTAGTGGCCCAAAATTGCCCCGGAATAAAATACAGACCTTTATCATAGTTATAGGGCTTTGCTCCATACCCTTTCTTCTGGTTCACTTCATACTACCCTTCAATCCTGCCTCTTGTCTAGCCAAAAGAAAATTTATTTTTTCATTTCTTCCAATATAACAAGCTATTTTCTATCTCAGAGTTTTCCCATTTTCTTTTTCTTTTATTTATTTGTTAGTACTGGGGGATTGAACCCAGAACTTCTGCACTAAGCTCTTTAAATTTTCTTTCAAAATTTTGAGACAGTATCTCACTAAATTGCCCAGGCTGAGCTCAAACTTGTGATCCTCCTGCCTTAGGCTTCCAGAGTGCTGGGACTATGGGTATGCATCATGCATGACTCACAGCTATATGTTGCCATTCTTTTGGCAGAAATGACTCTTTCCATATAAGGCTCTTCCTCAGGTCTCAGATCTTTCCTGGCCCCCATGCAAAATGTCATCTGTCATCCTCTTGTAGGGAATTCTGTTCTTTTTCCTTTATAGTACAATTTATTGCTAAGCACTTATGTGCTTACTTATCAATATCAATGTCTCCAGAACAAGCTTGAGAGCTCCATAATGGTAGATCCTATACCTACTGCATCAATCCTCATGTACCTTTTGCCTGGCCCAGTGTATATTCCACAGCAAAGGTCCCATGCAGTCTTAATGAATAAGAGATAGATGGATTAAAAAGCTGTGTGAGATAAGAAAAGAAGGACACGATTCAGCAAGGAGGTCACTGATGACATATGCTTGGCTGCTTTCAGGTGAAAGGTAGGGAGGATATGAAATACAGTGAGTTCTGAAGATGAATAAGAAAGCAGCAAAGAAATGGAGTTAATGTCATATGCTGAAAATAATTACTATGTGCCAGACTCTGATCTTGGCATTTAGCATGTATTATTTAATCACTGCAGCAACCTTATAATTAAAGGTTATTTCCATGGTTTGGATGAGAGAAAGCATCTCAAAGAGATTAAATAATATCTCCAAGTATGTTAGCCAGCTCTCTATTTCTGTGAAAAAGTTCCTGAGGTAAACAATTTGAAAAGGGGAAAGGTTTATTTTGGCTTACAGTTTGGAAGTTTTATTCCATGATCAATTGGGTTGTTGACTGGGGGCCCATGTAAGGCATTATAATATGGTGAAACTTTTGGCAGAAGAAGCTCTCAACCCACAGTGAAATAAAAGGGAAATAGAAAAAGGGCCAGGGACCCAACCTCCTGTTCAAGGTCACAGCCCCAGTGACCTAATTGTCATTTATCAACTCCTGCCTCCTAAAGGTTCCAGCACTTCCCAATAGAGCCACAGGTTGTAAATAGAGAGGGATGAAGAGGTTGAAGGGAGGGCAGGGAAAGGGGGGGATAAGAATCAAGACGGATTATGTAAAGGTACAAATTTCCAAAGATGAATGTCATATTGTATATCTAAAATGTACCAATAAAATTAATTTTAAAAAGATTCAAACCATAGCAGCAATGTCACATATGTGGAATATGGAAAAAACAGGACCAAGCCTGACTTTGGAGTCCATACTCTGAACCAATGAGCTAATAGAGTGAGTGTATACAGATATTGTGTGATGGGTGGTTTGAAAAATCCATTACAACTAATGGATTATAGTTAATTAGACCTGGGTGAGAGCTCAGGACTCACTGGCTTACATTTTGAGTGATTCTTTGGCAGATGGTGACCCAAGAGCTCTACCCTGCAGAACATCACTTTCTAGCATGCTTCACAAGAAAGTAGATTTCAGGTCATTCACAGTTTCCCATCTGAGCCTTGGGGCCTGTCAAACACTCTTCTATCTATACAATTGATAAGTGTTTCCTCATGAATGTATGATAAATAAATAACTTTTTGTTCTGTTCAGGGCTTCAACTGATTGGATGAGACCCATCCATGCTAGGGGGAGAAATTTGTTTTATTCAGTGAAGGATCACTCATTTAATTATAAATCTCACCCCAAAGCACCATCACAGACATATCTAGAATAATATTTGACCAACCAGCTAGCACTGTTGCACAGGAAAATGGACACATAACCTTAACTATGACAGTTAGTGTCTTCTACATTGAACTCTGCACAGCACTGTTTTGGAAGGTGTTAATGGGCTGGAAAAAATTAAAGCAAGTTAAGGGGAAGAGGTCAAAGATTAAATATATTTGTGACACATCATCTGTTGCATTCACCTATTGAACTATTACATATTTATCTGTTAAAGACTTGAATTCCTGAGGTCAAAAAAGCTGTTTGGTTTTGAGTAACTGCTGTGGGTGGAAGAGGAGGTGGCCCTTATTGTGCATGCTCCATTCAGAGCCCCAAACTCCATTCACACCTGGGGGGAAACTGGAGCTGGGGTCCTTTCCCTGTGAATCCCAAATCCTAAACCCTGACTCTCTCATCTAAATTGAACAGAAATATTGTTTGAATGCTATATATATACATATTTAGCCAATAGGGAGTTTAAAAACTGGGACAATCCTGCCACATTCCACTGTCCCCAGGCTTTGACCAAGACCCAGGCATGACGGTGAAAGCAACAGTGTTTCAGTGCAGCCAAGACATCCCACGCAAAGCTCTGCCATTCCTGATCTGTCAGTTTTATCCCTTGATAGTTTCTTTCCATCTTGTTTTTGTTTCTCAGTTCCATGCCATTCAACCTCCCTGTTTTTGCCACCTCATATTTTCTGTCTACCTTCATGGAGCTCTAAACAAAACCAAAATTGATGATGTCACAGAAAAAGCAAAGCTCTCATTGTTTTCGTGTAACATATGCTGCCTTCCTTCTGTTCTTGATCTTGATAGCAAATGCCTTTTTGTCTTCCCAGCATCATTAGTTGTCTTTTCTTAATTAAAATATCCACAGAGTAGAATTGTTTTATGTACAAGAAATGATGATAAGGACTATGGTGAGTGGAACAGAAATGTATACTTCTCAAATTTAACTGAGTTTGTAGAAATTAAACCTTATCACACCACTGGGGCAAGGTATGTCCATGCTTTGGCATGACCTCCCCTGAAATGTGCTCAGGAGAAGGAAGCTGCCTGCACATGCTCCTTTTTATCCATTTTAGGGAGAGGGAAGGGAGGCAGCATCCTCGTGGTCGAGTAGAGCTGCTTCCTCTTTTCAACAGCTACTGCTCTGTTCAGGCTAACACATCCCTATGTACTCCTTTCTTCACCCTGTAGCTTTCCTATACTGAACTCAGACTAATTCCCCTAAACATAGGTGGGAGAGGGGAGGCCCTCCCATGGGGTGAAGCATGAGCTTGAGACATTTGCAAACTCATCTCTCCAGAACTGGCAGGTGGCTGGTACCAGCTTTCCCATTTAACTTCACAAATATTAGCTCCTCGGGGTGAGGATTTAACTCAGTGGTTCTGGTGCCTGCCTTGCAAAGCAGCAAGGGCCTGAGTTCGATCCCCAGTACCAAAAAAAAAAAAAAAAAAAAAAAAAAAAAAAAAAAAAAAAAAAAAAAAAAGACTTAGACACTTGGTATGAAGAATAAAAGCCTTTGTCTGAGGAGCAACTGGTAAAATTTTTTTCCCACATTGTAGGTTGTCTCTTCATTCTGCTGGTGGTTTCTTTTGTAGTACAGGTTCTCTGGTGTGAATAAACTGTAATACATAAGATCCTAATAAGATTACCGACATTGTGAAATGGGAAGGAAGGGGCTAAAGGTGTAGGGAAGGTGGGATGGGTAGGGGAAGGGAAATAAGGGAAAAGAAAAAAATGTGAGATAATGAAAAGATGGAAATAAAGTGGTTGTAAATGGAGAGGGGAGGAGGGTGTGAAGGGAGGGCAGGGACAAGGGGAAAAAATGAGAATCAGGACCTGTCATGTAGAGGTACAAGATCCCAGTAATGAATGTAACTGTACTGTATCCCTAAAATGTACCAATAAACTCAATTAAAGCTGAAAGAAAAGAATAAAAGCAATTAGAAAGAAAGAAAAACAAAACAACCTGTAAACCACGATCTAGTGGCTAGAGCTAAAGAAGGCAGAAAAGAAATGTCGGGTAGATGTGCTACATTTCCATACTACATCACAAAAAGGAAGAGACTGGCTTTTTTTCTGATGATGAAAATTTTAACACCCCCACATAAAGGAACATCAAGTCTTTCCAAACTCAAAGCAGATTTCTTGTTCTAAACATTCCAGATTAGCCAAACAGGAAATTTGAAAGCAAGAGCTCCCTCTTGCTTTGGAATCTGTTGGGTAATAATCCTCTCTATTGGCTCTAATCTCTATTAGAGATGCCTTCTGTCTCCCGGGCTAAGGAAGTGTGGTTCACAGAGCAAGGGTAATTCTTGGCTCTCATAAGGTTGGCTGCCCTTGTGAGGCCCCACCAGTGTCAATCTTGGTCCTTCCTGATGCGGTCATTTTGCCTCTGTGTTGATAATAGTGGTGAGAACCACAGCCATGGGTCTCAGCATGCTGTGTCTTCTGGTCTCTTGACACCAGCACCTGCAGGATCATTCTGCTTTTCAGGTTATTACTGAGCAAAATCAAGGCTCCAATGTTATTGCCAATAAACAGTAGAAAATAAATATGAGGATGACATTTGGAGTTTGAATTAGCTAGACCATCATTTCAAGTTCAATTCCATGATTCTCCTTTAAATTCATGTGGTTTGAAACATGATCTGTATGAAAAGCAGCTTCTTCTGCCTTTTTAGATTATTTAGAAAGGAGGTACAGTATATGCATGTAGTGAGAAATACCAATTTAGTTTTTGAGACAGACCACAAAAGACTGCATTTACAGTGGTTGTTAAAAATTGCTTAAATTCTTAGTAATCAATTGCTGAATAATTGAACCACAACCCACAGCTTGATTAAACTAGGTCAAATTAAAGATTATGGCACTTGTCTTTTTGTAAGGGGAGATGGTGTGGCAAAGAATCACCACAGAAATGCTGCTAAACCAAGCACATTGAGACTAAGGTATTTATTCTACATGTATCTCTGGTCATGGCAGTTTCCTGTTGCTACTGTATTTTAGGAAGTAAGTAAACCATCTGAGTCATTGTCCCCTGAAAACTAATGATTGAAGAGTTATGCTTACTTAACCTTCTTTTGTCTCTGTTTCTTCATCTAAACATCTAACTCACAAAGATTAAATAAGACAATACTCAACAGAAACCAAGCACACACAGTAAGGAATTAGGTAAGTGGTCATTATTAATTTTTGCATAGAATATTACCACCATTGCCATTTTGCAAAGGAAGAAAAGTCTGCTAAAACTCTTAAGTGATTTTCCAAGGGTACTGAAATAATACACAATAACCTGATGGGGTTCAGCACATGGAGGGAAAAGCAAATGACCTTTTCCTCCCACTTCCCTAATATGTGGTCTAGGTAAGGCAAGAACACAGAAGGAGAGACTTTACAGATGTGAGAGCACTGACTACCACTTTGTAATTTAAACACATAGAGAAGCATGCTCTGATTGGGTTGTCAGGTCAGCAAGAGTTCATCAAACTGGAACAAGGCCTACAAGTCAAACTTGGGTGGATTGGGAATGGAGAGGTTATATTTTGTGGTGTTTTCTTGGAAGAACAGCACAAAAATTGTGTGAGTTATAGCAAGGAGGGGAGGGGAGGTGGAGCTAGAAATTGGGAGAGATGGAAATGGTGGCGAAACCAAGGAGAAATCAAGAAAATGAAGCATGTGGAGATGTATTCTGTTCTTTTTTTTGGTACCGGGGATTGAACTTGGGTCCTTGCACTTGCAAGGCAGGCCACTGAACCACTGAGCTAAATCCCCGGCCCAAGATGTATTCTGTTTTGAGTTATTTGAATATGGCTATCTTCCTCAAACTGGAATCTGAAAGTCAAGGGAATTCTGGATGTGCATTCTTGTGGTTTAGCAAAAATTATTTTTCTTTAAAAGAAGCCCATACATTGTTTCAGCTTTGAGAAATGTTGAACAAGAGTCTTCCCTGCTTCTCAGAGATAACTTCATTAGTTAGACATTGAGGTCATACTTACAAAGAATTCAAAATCACTCTGTAATTGATACAGCATTTAGCCAGTGTGTAATAGTATCACTTGATTCCAATGAATGGGTCCCACAGCCTGGGTTCCAATCCAGAAGTGCTCTTGAAGTTCCACTGGTACAACGGTACATATTTGTAAGCGAAAAAGTTAAAAGTATCTTGAAACACCCTGAATAAAAATATGTGATAATCAGAGATTATCACAAATGTCAATATTATCAACATTTTAAATTTCTTATTATTGAAAGATTATTTTCATTTTATTTTAAAACCAGAGTAACTTTTTTACAATCTTCAAATACCCTAATATGTGAAGGGTTATATTCTTAGCTAAGACCACAGCAGATATTGTTTTCATAGTATATCTCCACACACCAGATAAAATGATGGTAAAAACCAAGGTATAGGAGAGCCAATAGATGGAACAAAAACTAAATCTTTGAATGACCTCGCAGAAGAGGGTTGATAACTTTCCCAGCCCCATTTATGACAGCAAGAAATCAACTTCTTTCATGTTGAGATTCTGCCTTTTAAAGGCCTTCCAATCTGATTATCTAGTTAGAACAAGATATTTATTCTGACACCTGAGCTCTCAGTTAAAATAAGAGTACTTTGATTCCAAAAGCAAGTCAAAATAAACTATTTGTTACTATTGATTAAGTGCCTTACAGTTTTAATAATTTTAAGCTTATCTTCTCATTTCAGTTTCATATGATTCTTTTTTTTTTTTTTTTTTTTTTTTTGTCTCG
>NW_022900927.1:32836422-32844012 GCF_012274545.1 Fukomys damarensis | reverse complement strand
CCGCAGCTAAATCCCCAGCCCTCATATGATTCTTAAAGCACAAGAATATTATAAAAAAGAGAAACTGAGGAAACTAAGACACATGGAGGGGAGTATTTTGGCTAAGATCAGAAAGTTGTCAAGTGGCCATCATTTAATTATTGTTATTAATTATCAATTATTTTGTTGACCTATAATCTTTTCCCACATGGCCTCATCCCTACTATTTCTCCTTCAATCATAGGGATGCAAATGACAGTGAAACCCTAGAGCTGAGAGCCATAGATGGAGAGAATCTGGGTGTCTGAACTAGCACTTGAAGAAAAGCTTCCCATCAACCTCACCCCAATTGTTGTATGAGCAAGAAGGTAAATTCCACCATGTTAGTCGGCCGATCTTAGAAATCTATATATTCTTTTGGAAAGATACCCAGCAGAGGGATGGCTGGGTCAAATGGAACCTCTAGTCCCAGCTCTTTGAGGTATCTCCATATTGATTTCCATAGTGATTGCACCAGTCTGCCCTCCCACCAACAATGCAGAAGGGTTCCTTTCTCCCCACAACCCCACCAACATTTGTTATTGTTTGGTCATATCACAGTGATATATGCCCACCTATGTTTATAGCTGCACAGTTCATAATAGCTAAAACTTGGAAACAGCCTATTTGCCCATCAGTGGGAGACTGGATAAAGAAGATGGGGTTTTTCTATAAAATGGAATACTACGAAGCCATAAAGAAAGATAAATTAGATTCATTCATAGAAAAATGGATACATATTGAGGATATACTCCTAAGTGAAACAAATAAGTCACACAAATAGTTTCTCTGGTGTGAGTAAACTATAATAGTACCTAAGATCCTAATGATATAATTTACAATGTGAAATAGGAAGAAAAGGGCTAAAGGCATAGGGAAAGTGGGAAGGGTAGGGGAAAGGTAATAGGGAAATGAAAAAAATATGAGAAAATGAAAAAATGGAAAGAAAGTGTTTGTAAATGGGGAGGGGGTGAAGGGAGGACAGGGACAAGGGAGAAAAATGAGAACCAAGACCTGTCATGTAAAGGTACAAGATCCCAATGATGGATGTAATTGTACTCTATATTTAAAATGTACCAATAAACTCAATGAGAGAGAGAAAAAAAGAAATCTATTTATTACTACAGCTTCCCTTCCCATAACTAATACAGAAGTGCTTAAAATCATTTTCTGCCCTGTACTCTAGACTTCCAAGGTCAGAATCTCTGAAATAATGTTTATATATCTCTGGTTTTAAAAGTTCACCTGTGTGATTATATATATAGATACACACACACACACACACACACACACACGCACACTCACATATATGCAACAATGTGTTCCATTTAACCACTAACTTTTCACTTGACCCAGTTAAACACTTCTAGTTGGCTATCTTAAGAAAATGTTTTTCCAGTTATAACCCAACAGTTTTTATTGATTTAGAAAAAGCTTCACTTATTTTAAACAAATTAATACATTTGCCCCAAGAATTTACAATACATCTTTTCATGAAGGATCAGAAGTCACCTCTTCTCTCCTTCCCTCTCTCCCTCTCTCCCTCTTTCTTTCTTTTCCTTCTTTCCTTCCTTATCTGTCCCTCCATCTATGTTTATATCACAGCTAAACATATTTTCCCAAAATATTTTTATTCTACATTATTCTATAGAATTTCTGCACAATGATCCAATTATAAAATTTCATCAGCTTTTATGAGTTTTAGTGATTCTTTTAGAATTGTGACTGATCCCTAAATCTTGGGGAAGTAGGAATGTTTTAGTTCATTTTGTTTTGCCATAGCAAAACACCTGGGATTGAGAGTAGTTTATAAAGAGTTGTTTTTTTCCTCCCAGTGTTAGGGATCAAACCTAGGGCCAGGTGCAGGCTGGTACACAGCCTGTATACTTTATAAAGAAAATAAGTTTATTTAACTAACACTTTCTGAAGGTTCAAGAACATGGTACCAGCATTTGCTTGGCTCTGGTGAGGTCCTCTTGCCAAATAGCATCACATTGGCAGGAGAACATGCAGAAAAGATCACTTACTGAAACAGAAGTAGGAGAGATTCAGGGAAGGTGCCAGTCTGGCTTAAAATAACCTGCTGTTCTGGGACTTCCCTTGGGAGAAAAATATTGATCCCTCTTATGAGGGTGTAGCCTGCATGGCCCAATTACCTTTCAAGGACCTCAATTTGTGTAGGTCTCGTATGCCCAGCATCGCAATGAGGACTAAGCTCCTGGCACATGAAACTTTGAGAGAAACACTCAAATCAGATCCAAATCATAGCAGGTAGCACTGAAAGATTTTCAGAAATGGTTAGGTCCTACCAGATATTTTGCAGTATAAAATTGAGATTGTATCACATTATTTCATCCACTCTTTAATTTTTTTGACTGAAATTAATTATTGGAAGAATTCAATGGTAAGATTGATCTCTTCATCAAATGCTTTGAATGTTTAGGACAGGACAGACTTCTGTTTGTTAAGAGGGTACCTGAAAAAAGCATTGGATCTATCTATTCAGATAATGAATAGAGCAGTTCATGTAAGAGAGGTGATGCTTTATACAGTGCTTACTGTGTGCCAATTGCCTTTCTAGCCACTTTCTATAAACTAAATTCATTAATCTCAAAAATAATCCTGTAAGTTTAACACTATGTCTATCCTCACTTCAAAATGTGAAAACTGAGGTAGGAAGCATGTGGCATGTGTGAAAATGTGCTGGATCATATGGCACATTGGTGTTGGGATATGAACCAATACAACTTGGTTTTGGGATCTGTACCTGTAACCATCATACGCGGTGATTATTTTTATAGATAATTATTTCATGTGATTGTCCTTCTTATTCTAAGGGTACATTAGTTTTCTGCTGCTGCATAACAAATTACCATAAATTTAAGCGGTCAAAACAATATAGTCTTACTATCTCACAGTTTCTGTGGTTGGGAGACCAGGCCAAGCCTAACCGAATCTTATGCTCAGGGTTCCTCCACAAAGATGAAATCAAGGTCAGCCAGGTTGAGGTCTTGTCTGAGTTTCACAGTGCTCTTTCATGAGCTCCTCCAGAGCTCATAGAAAAATCCATTTCCTTGTATCTGTAGGACCAGTGGTAGCTTGCTTCTTCATTGAAAGCAGGAGAATATCTTTCTGACCCAAGTGAATTTAAAAACCCTCTTTTAAAAATGTTTCTAGTTGATTACATCCCTTCTGATGACTTTTTAACTAATTTGGTGATTTAACTACATCTGTAAAATCTTTTCACTCTTGTGATATAATGTAAACATAATCTTGAATGTAACACCAGGGAAAAAGATCATGGGGCAATGTTAGAATTCTTCCCAGACAATGGCATAGTGAGTGTGTTTGATGAATAAAGAGGTGGATAAATACTACCATACTTACACAGTTGATACTTCCATTAAGACTTGACTCAGTGATCTCAGTTTATAAGAAATCAACGATCCATTAAAATTTTATATATTAATTTTTATTTCTTTATCCTTTCTCCAGAACTATTTTACCCTGAAGGAAGATTGATGGTATAAGCAAATTAAGATTCTGAAAATATTTTTGGTACATTCACTCTGTTAATTCATCTCCATGACATTTCTTAAAACTATCTGATCACTTTTGTGCTATAACTAATCATCAGTTGGACAAAAGTCAAAGTCTGTTGTGTAAAACATTCAAGATCTCTTAGATACTCAGCAAACATGCTGTTATCCTCATTTCTTGCTTTTGATTGTCCTCTCATGTTCTGCACTCTCTGCATAATATGTTACAGACAAGCTTAACTTTATCTAAATACCCTTCATGTTTCACACCTTACTGCCAAATCCACCTGGTGGTAAATTCCCTAGATCTTCAAAACATGGAATTTCTCCATGAAACTTTCTCAAATTTCCAAGTTAAATGACACAGGTGAGGCTATAGAAATGGGATTTGGGTTTTAGGTTCAGCTATAGGAAAGCACTGGGAAATAATACTGATTTGAACTTCTTCTGAAGAACTTCTTTCATTCTATATTTAATTATGTGTATTCATCAGCTTTCCATTCTTGTGCTAAAGTGCCTGATACCCACAATTTAAAGGGGGAGATGTTTATTTTTGCTCACAATTTCAGATGTTACTGCTTATGACCAGCTGGCAGAAGGAAGAAACAACATGGCAGAAGGCCATAGTTGGAGCAAAGCTGCTCACTTCATGATGATCAGGAAGCAGAGAGCAGGTGAACACCCCCTGAGAGGAAGGGGCAAAGACCGGATATAGTGCCCAGGGTGTTACCTCCATGACCAACATGACACACCCAGAAGTGTGCCTTAATAATTCCCCTAGTGACTCCCAAGCCAATCAGCTTGACAATCCCATTTAACTGTAACATTATGTTATAGAAATAAAACTTTGTGAAGAAAATAAAATGGTTAGTAACATATGGTTAAATAATAATATAAGTATGAAATTAAACTGTTTTATCACTAAAAAAGTTGACCAGCAAAACAAATTCATATGTTCTATCTAATGCCTGGGACATAGTTCAATTATAATCTCCATTTTAAGGAACCAAAATGTATGAAGACTCAATGAATATTTTATTCTTTCCAGGATACATGAATCTTTTAAAATATGCCTGCAATACTGCTAAAAAGACAAAAGATCCAGCTTTGACCTATTTGTACTGTCCAATTTAGGACAATTTAAGTATTAAAATAATTATTCATAAATAAGTTGATGATGCTATGAATCCATGATGACATTCTAAGTAAGAAAAGATAGAGTTTAAAAAAGATATTATAATAAGAAGTACCTACAAAAATAGGTGAACGCAAATAAGCTCATTTTTAAAAATTGAGTTTATTGGCACATTTTAGGCATACAGTACAGTTACATTCATTATTGGGATCTTGTACCTTTACATACAGGTCTTGGTGCTCATTTTTTATTAATTTAAAAAGGTTTGTAGTATTGACCTTTGTGAGTCTTCTGTTTCTTCTAATAAGTTTATGTCCCTTCATAAGGCCTATTTGCTTTCCACCACTTATATTAGTAAAGAAGTTAGAAAAAGAAAATTTTAAATAATTGTAGGAGTTTATTGTACCTTTATACAGGTCTTGGTGCTCATTTTTTATTAATTTAAAAAGGTTTGTAGTATTGACCTTTGTGAGTCTTCTGTTTCTTCTAATAAGTTTATGTCCCTTCATAAGGCCTATTTGCTTTCCACCACTTATATTAGTAAAGAAGTTAGAAAAAGAAAATTTTAAATAATTGTAGGAGTTTTGAAAAAGTAAGAAGTGAAATAAGAATAAAAAAATTCAAGACTGGAAGAGTAGAAATACATGTTCAGTAAGGGGATATTGAAAGAATATAGACTTGCACCACTTTCCAATCGGATTCAATACCTCATCTCCTATGAATGAAAACTTCTTAAAAAGAAGTTCCATGCCAAGAGGGAGACAGAAAAGAGACTTGGGGAAGCAGGCTTTTAACACTTGTATCCTACTCAGAGAAGTTTAAAGAAAAGTCTAGTTATCCTCTTTCACTGTGTGGAGAACAAGGCCATATTTGAAGGCTCTTTTTCAATATCTGAGTGACAGTGGCCTTGGCAAGTGGCCAGATTGCTGAGGAAGAACTCATTTGAGTTCGTCAAGTGCTCAGTGCAAGGTTAATAGGATCAGGTTCAAGGGGCTCACACTGAACAGGTCTTGGGTGTGGCCAAACAATGTTTTCAGGCTGTTCTTTTGAAACCCACACAATTCCATTTAAGAAGAATTTGGTTCCCAAAGGTATCATAGCAATAAGAACAATTACAGTCAGAAGATTCAAAAGATGATTTGCATATATAAAGCAAACACAGTGGGTTCTAAAGAAGAAACTAAATTTTGTAATAGACGACTGATTAAAAATCTAGAAACGAGGAAATAAACATAGAATGATAAGCTATTTTGGGCAATGATGTACTTGAGTAATTTTTTCTGGTACTGGAGTTTGAACCCAGGGCTTTGACACTCAACCCAGTCTTTAAAAATTTTGTTTTAGTTTTGAGGCAGGGTCTTGATACATTGCTAAAACGCCTAGGCTGGCCTTGAAATTATGATCTTTCTGCCTCAGCCTTCCAGATGCTAGGATTAACTGCTGGACTGTAAAGCTTTTATAAAACATTAAAATAATGCAGTTATGCCTATAAGCATTATGAACATAACAAAGAAACATCATGAGGCAGGCTGCGGAACCACTGAGCTAAATCCCCACCTCATCTATAATATGTTAAAATAGTGTAAGCCAACATTCTAAATAATGCACACTCCTCTATACTTAGCCCTTATATCCAGAATATTTATGGGGCATTTTGACTAAATTATGAGGATAATTATCTCAGCTTTCCAGTTTATTTATACCAGTTTAGAAAGATTTGGAAGAAGCATGTGAAAACACATGGCTCATGATATTTTCACGTGCAAATGCAGTATTAATCATGATCATTCCCTTGCTCAAGAAAGCTGCTTTGAATACGGTAATATGATATTGAGTCCAAATAAGACACAGAGTTTCTCTTAAAATACCTCTTTTATTGAATAAGTGCTAGGGATTTTTAATCAAGGGGGAGGAAGTGATTTCACTATAGCAGATAAGGTGCCATTTCAGGAAGATGGTTTGGATGAGTCGGGCTTATGTCCAAGTCTGGTATTGCCTGAACAGACAATTCACTTCTATGTTGGCAAAAATACCAGTAGGATTGAAATCATTTTTAAACCATTGAAATCAAGTGTTCAACACCCTTTCCACATATGCACTCTATTAAAGGTAACATGATCGGGGGAGATATTAGAACTGAAAAAGGACATGACTGCCAGAGGAACACAAATTTGAACTGTCCGATTCCTATTTATGTATTTATTTTGCATGTGGTACTGGGCATGGCAAGCAGGGCCTTGAGCGTACAAGGCAATTACCCTACCACTGAGATGTATCCCCAACCCCTTTATATTACTTCAGTTTATTTTAAAATAGGGTCTCACTAAGATACCCAGGCTAGACTTAACCTGGTGATCTTCCTGCCTCAGTTTCTTGAGCAGTTGAACTTATAGGATTGATCCAATCCACCTAGCTGATTGCAAGTAATTTCTAAACCCAAGATCAAAATGGTATCTATTTACAAGGAGAAACTGCTGGCCCACTGTCAGTAGAAAATTCACTTTGACTCAGTTTTCCAGTGTAGCGTTGGGCCTGTGTTAACTGTATGCATCCCTCACTACTCCCCCTGGAACCCTTATGGCCCACGGCTGGGGAGGGGCAGAGGTACTGATCTGTATACACGTTGAATTCAAGACCTGGGCTGCCCTGACTCTGGACTCTCATTCCTCTTTTTCTATCTAGATTACTTTAACTAGCTGATATTTTCTCAAATATCAGGAGAGAAATTCTCATAATTTAACTGCCAATCTATTTCAATGTTCAACCTAAATTAGTAGTGTGATTAATGAATGTATAGTGTTGAGTTCTTTTGAGAACATGGCTATTAATTTTATTATTATTAAAAATAAGATGTTTTCTTTCCTTCCTAAATTTTTCTTATCTTCATTTTTGCATATA
>NW_022900927.1:32831589-32835968 GCF_012274545.1 Fukomys damarensis | reverse complement strand
CCTAGAGATTTAAAACCACAAAATCATAGAATCACAACATAGGCTCTGTTTGCCCTATTTCTTAATGTCTTATGCCCTCTGGTGGTGATATCATGTCACCTGCTATATTTTTCTTTGAATTCTCCAAAATAAAACATTTTATTAGAAATAAAGTCAGCTCTGACATTGCGAAATGGGAAGAAAAGGGCTAAGGGTGTAGGGAAAGTGGGAAGGGTAGGAGAAAGGTAATAAGAGGAAAATATGCAAAAATTAAAAAATGGAAATAAAGTGTTTGTAAATGGGGAGGAAAAGAGGGGGTGAAAGGAGGGCGCAGGGACAAGGGGAAAAATGAGAACCAAGACCATCTGTCATGTAAAGGTACAAGATCTCAATAATGAATATAACTGTACCGTATACCTAAAATGTACCAAGAAACTAAATAAAAGAAAAAAAAGGAAACAAAGTCAGCTGTCTCCCTTTTTGTGCCATGTGCATGATTGACTCCATTCTTCACTGTCTTCTGACAAGACTTTCAGGATAGAGTGATTGCTTGTCAAGAAACAAAACAAAATCATCCCATTCCTCAATGGAATCCTTCAGCTGAAAACTGGCAATAAGATCTGGTGCCACTCTAAGGAAAGAACAGGAGAGGAGCCTGGTGAGGAGTCTAGGGAATTGACATGGCCCCCAGATTCATGCTGCATGAGGGTCCCTATCATCTTATCATACAAAGATGAAAACATCTCCACTCTGGACAGTCCCACATGTTTTCCTGGAGAAATGGTTTTTCTCATTTTTATGTTCAACACTAGGTTGGGTCAGTAATAAATACGTGAATTTTTTTTGTTCAGAAAGAAGGCAGCATCGATCATAATTAGGAACTGATTGAAAACTTGTGTGTGTGCAGGTGTGTGCACGTGTGTGTGTGTGTGTGTGCGTGAGAGAGAGAGAGAGAGAGAGAGAGAGACAGAGAGAGAGAGAGAGAAGCTCTCCACTACAGTTCGTGTTTATTTGACACTAAGAATGTGAGCTGAGAGAGCGAGAGAGAAGTGATGAGCCTTGTGGTCAGTAAACTTGGCCTAAACTTCATAGAGTAGGAATGCCCGGTCTTTATCCCAGTCTCCATTTTTTCCCTTTCCTTTTTAAAGTAGAGGACAAAATTTCATAATTGTACATAAGTATTTGTTACATGCAGGTCACGTCCTCAGTGCTAAATTACATCTAGGAGTTTAGACAGAAATGAAGCTGCCTGATATATGTTGAGTAGAAAAGTATATACATAAAATTAGGTGGTAAAATGCTCAAAGTTCACTGAAATAAAATGCTTACTGTGTTAATTTAGAAAAAATTATAATATTGCCTAAATCACATCTTCTAGCGATAAAAGTAAGAGTTTGAAAAGTAAAACAATGAGTTAGAGAGAGGGAACACATTGATCTGATAAACAATATATGCAATAAATCTATTTTCATGTATTTTTTGCTTTTAATAAAGCAAAGTATGTTTAACATTTTTATTTTGAAAGAAAAATACTCTTTCATTTTGAGAGAGTGTTAAAAAGTCCTTTTTAAGATAAAATTTTGTAAACATAGCTGGGAAGATTTTTGACTGCCTTTTCTCTCTTTGAAATATTTTTATTAACTTTATTTTGAAATGATTTCACACTAACAAAAGTTTGCAGGCATAGTACAAAGAGTTCCTATATAATCTCTGCCCAACTTCTCAAAAGGCTAATATCTTACTTAACCACAGTATAATTTCTAAAATCAGGAAATTAACATCGCTGTATACTTTTAACTAATACATAGGCCATATTCAACTTTTGCCAGTTGTCACATTAATACCCATTTTACAGTGCAGGATCTAGAATATCTTTAAATCAATGTAGCTCATCCATATTTGCTAAGAAAAGCACAGATGTATATTGTGGGCTTCTTAGTACATAACATCAGGGGGCTCATTTTATTGATATTTTTATTGTTTTAATATAACTTTGAACATTTGGTTAAGATGATGGTGTTTGCCAGAATTTTTCCACTGTAAAATAACTACCTTTATCTTTGCACTTGCTAAGTATCACAGATACTTCAGAACTATGTGATTTATTTATTTAAATTTATTTACTTATTATCATATATTGCCCCATCAAACTTCACATGGTGATTTTTCCACTTCTGTAATTTCTTTGACAGTCATTACTTGGAACTCTACAATAGGAAAGAGCTTTCCTTTATCTCCTATCGGTTGTTCAGTTACTTCAGTATATGGGTATGGAGTCATGCATATTTATTTTATTGTGTGTGCTATAATCTATTACTATTGCCATTTATTTTGTTTCTCAGATTGGCTCAGATTTGACTGCTTGTCGCCCCCTTAGCTTGGCTCTTATGTCTTTCAAATGTGTGGTCCTCACTGTTTTGAGCATTTCTTTCCTTTCTGGCATCATTGGATGTTCCAAGGTGAAGATCTTATTCTTTCCCTGTTCCAACCAGGAGGTTGGCCATTTCTCCAAGGGTCTCTGGCTCCGTATATTAACGGGTGGTGTCTAGAAGTCCATGTTTGGGTATTTATTGTGCTCATTGCTCTTGGACTCATTATTTCTTGACCCTCTCATCAGACAGTGCTAGCAAAGTTCTATGTTTAGAAAAATATGTGCACAGGCATGTTATCTAAATCTCTATCTGTGGCTCCTTTTTCTCCCCTTCTCCTCTCTCTGTCAATGCATTGTCTCCATTTCTCCCGCCGTCTCTCTCCTCCCCCCCACCTCCTCACCATGAGTTTATACAATACATTTGATTTTAATTCAACAACACAAGCATTAGTAACTCTTTTTCCTGAAAGCAAATGTGCTTCTCACTATCCTAAGTTTCCTTATCTGCCAAATCCTAATGTATACACGGACTAGTTTGAGAAACACTAGCTCATGTCTCTGAGGCTGGAGAACTTACTAGCCAGTGCACAATGTCTTCTGCATGCCTTTTTGTCTTCAATCTTAGACTGTACGGTCAGAAGAATGCTTTTCATGAGCTTGTTCTTCTCCATTCCCTGCTGTGAAGTTAGCAATGGACTTATTCGTTATTGTCTATATGGGAATTTGGGGTTGCTCTCTCATCCTACTCGATTTTAATCATTTATTCCTATTTTTGGTATATGAAACAGTATTATGGTTTCTAAATCAAAATGTGCAAAGAGTGAGACTCTGAGAAATGCCCCCCCCATCCTGTCGCCTTGCTCCTCCCCTTTTACTCCTGTGTAAGCAATCTTGTTAGTTGCTAAGCTAACTTTCCTGTGTTTCTTTTTGAACAAATGAGGAAATATTGTATGTATGTGTTTCTTTCATAAATAGTGGCACATGATAGACACGTTTTTTGCACTGTCTTAAATTTCCCTGGAAGACGATCCAAATTAGTTCATAGAAATGCTAATTTTTGTTTCTTACAGCTGTGTAAACATACATAGTATGTTTAATACCAAATTCTTATGTTTGGACATTCATGTTGTTTTTAATATTTTGCAACCGCATAAATTGTCACAATTAAAAATCCTGTGCCAATGTATTTTTGTATTATTAGAAGAATATATTCCAGGTAAATTCCTTGAAATGAAACAACTGAGTTAAAGGGTAGGCATATATGAAGTTGTCTTAGGTATTCCCAAATTTCTCACCAAAAAGCTGTGCCAGTTTGTATTCCACAAGCAATGTATGAAAGGTCCAATTTCTCTAAATGACAATTTTTTTCTTTTTATTGAGTTTATTGGTACAATCTAGGTATACAATACAGTTACATTCATCATTGGCATTCTGTACCTTTACATAATAGGTCTTGATTCTCATTTTTTCCCCCTTGTCCCTGCCCTCCCTTCACCCCTTCCTCTCCTCCCCATTTACAAACACTTTATTTCCATTTTTTCAGTTTCTCATATTTTTTCCTCTCCCTTATTACCTTTCCCCCACCCTTCCCACTTTCCCTACACCTTTAGGCCTTTACTTCCTATTTCACATTATTAATTATCTCATTAGGATCCTGTGTACTATTATAGTTTTTCACACCGGAGAAACTATTCGGTATTTCAGTTAAAGAAATCTCTGTATGAACATTACAAATAGGGAATCCTAAAATAAAACTAAAAAGGAAAGTAAAAGAGAAAAGGCAGTGATGTAACATTAAAATAATCCTTAATTCTGAAGGTGAAAATGGTCCCTTAACATATTTAAATTGCTTCTTGCTCTTGTAGTCTTATTTTATTATTTTTTTCATTATTTAGAGAATACTTTATTAGTTTCTATAATCAAACCCATGCAGATATGACCTTACATATTTAGTACAGTGCGTTACCCCTGTACAAATGGAAAAAAATAAAAAATAAAAAAATTAACATTTCTAGACCAAAAATATGTG
>NW_022900927.1:32790295-32831543 GCF_012274545.1 Fukomys damarensis | reverse complement strand
ATATATATATATATATTTATATACAAAGACTAATAATAGCAGCATGTAAAAAATTGCTCATATGGTAAGTTGAAAAATGACATCCCCTCTTCTTTCTTTCTAAAAAACCCTTTAAAAAATTACTCCTTTTCTCCTTACTTTTTAAGAGGTCTTTATATATTACCAACATTTGTACTTATCTATATATAGATTGACTTTGCAAGCTTTTAAAAGTTTATCAGTTGTATTTGATTTTATGTGTTTTAGTCATGCAAAAAAATTTTATTATGTGCCCAGTTATCAATATTTTAAAAATTACTCTACATTATGAGTCAAAGTTAAGAAAGCGTTTCCTATACCAAGGTTAAAGAGGAATTTACACACATTCTCTCTCAGTATTTATTTAAAAATTTTACATGTATATCTCTGTTCCATTTGGAATTCATGCTTACATATGGCATGAGGTAAAAATATAAATTCATTTTATTCCAAATAGCTGTATAGTTACACCAGAAAATCCTCTTAAAACTTTTTGCCCCAGTAATTTGTGATGCCACTTTTATCATATACTAACCTAAATTTCTCTATATACTTGAGTCTATTTCTGGGCTTTCTGATTTATTCTCTTGTTCTGTTTGACTATTTAATTAGGGTCTTTAGCTATCAAGATACTATATATTCTAATTTCTGATACAGCTAGTCTTTTCAGTGTTCTCTTGGCTAGTCTTGATTATTTTTCACATGATTTTATTTTTTTCATTGAGTTTATTGGTATATTTTAGGTATTCAGTACAGTTACATTCATCATTGGGATCTTGTACTTTTACATGACAGGTCTTGGTTCTCATTTTTCCCCCTTATCCCTGCTCTCCCTTTAACCCCTTCTCCCTTCCCTATTTACAAATATTTTATTTCCATTTTTTCATTTTCTTATTTTTTTCTTTTCCCTTATTATCTTTCCCCTACCCTTCCCACTTTCCCTACACATTTAGCCATTTTCTTCCTATTTCACATTGTCAATTATATCATTAGGATCTTATGTACCATTATAGTTTTTCATATCAATTTTTCTACCTTCATATAAAAACATATTCATGTTTTTATTGGGATCTTGTTAAATTTATACATTAACTTAGAAAGAGTCAACATTTACAATATTGCATAATGCTATCCAAAACTTGGAGATGTCTTTCCTTTTGTTCAATTGTACTTTTATATCTTTTAGAAATATTTTCCTCATGTAATTTTTATGTTCCTTTTAAGTATATTCCTAATTACTTAATTATCCGTTATTAAGGAGGAAGATTTTTCTATTATTGTATTTATAAGTTGATTTTTATATATGAAAAAAGAAATAATTTTGGTATGTAATGTTTTTACCCTGATGGTTTATAACTTATTTTATTTTTTAAATTAATGTGCTTTCCTGACATGAACCAAATTTTTTATTACATTATGCTTTCTAAATGTGGTTCATTTTTTATAGTAGTTATGCATTTCTGTCTAATAGAAGAAGACATCATTTTATTTCACTATAAATACACTGGAGCTAGAGATACTGGCAAATTTGCCAAACGTGTCAGAGCAAGCAATGGGCAAAATGGGCTTTTAGATCAATTCCTTCACTGTTAACTGTATAATACTCTGTCCTCAATATGTAGGTCCTAGAAGCCCTGTGAGCTTCCATCTGAAAAGGAGAGAAAGAAAATTCTTTACTTGCTATCTTCTGGTCTTTTTACAGCTCTGTTATTGTTGTAGGAAGCTGGTGTTGGGACTTCCAAAGTGGGGGGAGCCCTGGCATGGACCAAAAGACACAGATCTATAAGGGAGTGAACATCATTGCTCTTGATGGACATGGAAAGCTGCCTGTGATTTTGTGGTGATAAAATTAATAAAATCTAAGCTCTGTTTCACCTTCCTCTTCTTTCCCAGTGTGCAATTGTTGCTCCCCTTGTTTAAATCCTTCAGAGACTCTCCGTGTGTCTCAGAGTAAAGGCACAGCTCTTTCTCATGGCCTCTGCTTTCTCTCCTGGCTCAGCTCCATGCCTTGAACTGAACTTTACCTTATCGTATATAATCAATCATTTACTAGAGTCTCATAAACTCATGAGAAAAGAGACTGACAGGAATTTTAGATTCTACATCGTACACCATGCCAAATACAGAGTAAGAACATAATAGGTTTGTGAATGAGTAAACAAATGTTGTTGTCTTGCCATTTTTTCTTAGTATGTGGTTATCTTTTCCTCAGTAAACTTTTTTTTTCTGCCTGAAGAATGAATTTCCTGTGTGAAAAGGAAATTTTCACGATCATGAGTGAGGCTGTCATAAACTTTCAAACTCTCAAGAGAAACCTCAAATTGGTATTATAAGACTAAAATAAATCAACCAACATACTTTTCTCATTTTTTTGCCACATTTTCTTTGTATGGGAATTATTTGCTATTTCCACTGGAATAAGCAATCACTAGCCATTTATAAAATACAACCTGAAAATGTTCTTTGCAAATCTGAGCCTGACGTTTTTAAAGGGTATCACTTTATGTCAAACTCCTGGTCCAATTCTAACAATAAATATTTTACAAGTCTCATATTACTAGTTTTCTTGATATTTAATAGTAATAAGAGCTATTAATTGAGACATTCTTCCAAACATATTACATACAGTTTATATTTTTGAAGTAGTTATTAATTTTACTATTTTATGAATAAGGACAAAAGGTACCTAAGGTGCCTAAGATATAGTCAGGAATCAAAGGATCTGAGATCAGAGTTCATGGGAGACAACTCCAGAGTCCACATTCCAAAACTGTGATAGACTCCTTTCTGCATCAGTGCTTCATCCTCCAAATTTCATAGATATGTAATGTTATTTATTTATTTATTTTTTCTCATTGAGTTTATTGGTACATTTTAGGTATACAGTACAGTTACATTCATCATTGGGATCTTGTACCTTTACATGACAGGTCTTGGTTCTCATTTTTTTTCCCCTTACCCCTGCCCTCCCTTTACCCCTTCTTCCCTTCCATATTTACAAATGTTTTATTTTCATTTTCTCATTTTTTTCTTTTCCCTTATTATATTTCCACTACCCTTCCCACTTCCTCTACACCTTTAGCCCTTTTCTTCCTATTTCACATTGTCAATTATACCACTAGGGTCTTATTTACAATTACAGTTTTTCACACCAGAGAAACTATTCTGTATTTGCACATGTGTGACTTACATATTTCACTTAAGAGCATATCCTCAATATGCATCCATTTTCCTATGAATGATTCTAATTTTCCATTTTTTATTTCTGAGTAGTATTCCATTTTATAGAAAAACCACATCTTCTTTATACAGTCTCCAACTGATGGGCAAATGAGCTGCTTCCAAGTTTTAGCTATTACGAACTGTGCTGATAAAAACATGGGTGTGTAAATAACACTGTGGTATGATTCTTTTAATTCTTTTGGAAGGATACCCAGCAGAGGGATGGCTGGGTCAAATGGAACCTCTAGTCCCAGCTCTTTGAGGTTTCTCTGTGTTGATTTCCATAGTGGTTGCACCAGTCTGCACTTCCACCAACAATGGGAGTTATTATCTAATTATTTCTCTTTTGGCTTTTATTTTATTTTTGCAAACTCTTGCTGAGTTTGACATAGGTATGGGGGAATAGTAATGATATTGTAACATTACAGATAATTTTTTGAAAACATACATTCAGTATATTTTTTTATATATAGGCAAGTTTGTTAGATAACCTCTATTAGATAACCTCCCCATAACCCCACCAACATTTGTTCTTGGTTGATTTCTTGATAGCAGCCATTGTTTGTGGGGTGAGGTGGAATCTTAGTGTTTTCATCTGCATCTCTTGAATGACCAGTGATGTGGAACATTTTTTCATGTATTTACTTGATGCTTTTACTTCTTCGTCTGAGAAATGTCTGTTGATTTCAGATGCCTATTTTTGAATCGGGTCTTTATATTTGGAGGGACTGATTTTTTTGAGTTCTTTATTCTAGATAATGAAAGAAGCAAACTACACTGAAAACTATAGTACTCTGAAACAAGAGATCAAAAAGGATAAAAGAAAATGGAAAGATGTCCCCTGCTCCTGGGTAGGAATAATCAACATAGTGAAAATGGCCATACTACCAAAACTGTTATACAGATTCAATGCCATGTTGATTGAAATTCCAACAGTATATTTCACAGAACTAGAAAAAAATAGTCCAAAAATTCATTGGAATCAGAAGAGACCTAGAATAGCAAAAGCCATTCTAGGCAACAGAGACATGGCAGTGGGTATAACAATTCCCAATTAGAAACAATACAACAAAGCCACTGTGATAAAAACAGCATGGTACTGGCAAAGAGACAGACCTGAGGATCAGTGGAATAGATTGGAAGATATAGAAAAACTCCAGATGTACTCAGCTACCTCATCTTTGACAAAGGAACCTACTATCCTCACTGGACGAAAGCCTCTTTACTAAATGGTGTTGGAAAAACTGAATTTCAACTTGCCAGAGATTAAAACTAGGCTCTTATCTTTCACCATGCACTAAACTAAAATCCAAGTGGATTAAAGGTCTAAATATTAAAAAAGAGTCACTAAATTTGCTGGAAGATAATTTAGGCAGAACTCTTAAAGACATTGGCACAAGAAAAGACTTTATGAACAAATCCTCAGTAGCATGGGAACTAGCAGAAAGAATCAACAACTGGGATCTCATCTTATTAGAAAGCTTCTGCACTGCAAAAGAAACCATCAACAGAACTAAGAGACAACCTACAATGTGGGAAAAAATTTTTACCAGCTGCTCCTCAGACAAATGTGATGTTATTTATGTTCCACATATGTGTCTCTTTTATCTCTCAAATGAGGGCGTAAGATCTTTGGAGAGAATATCTTAATCTTTTTTGTTTTTATAATGTTTAGCATGGTGCTAAATTAAGAGGTTATATATAGGGGTTTTAACAATTTATGATAAAACAGTGTATTTTTTTAAAACTCTAACTTTGTTGAGTAAATAAATTTATGAAGGTGATTATAATAGATGTAATGGGAACTTAAGAGCAGGAGTGGATACCCATGACATCACTCACTTCCTGTCTTTCTTCATGTTTCAGGATGAATGTAACGATGCTTTCATGAACAGTAATGAACCTGGGAACTTCCTGACTTATTTGTTTTGCGTTAACACTGGATGACAAAGCATTCCTTTAACTCATTCTCTCCTAACTTCCTCTCTAAGGGCCATGATGTTTTCTGAAAGAGGGGCAGTGATCTTGTCATCACTTTAAAAGGTGCAACTGAATTCTTTAGCCCCCAACTCTGCTTGTGTATGCTATGTCTTCTATAATGGCAAGTGCCTTCTTTTACCGAAATGCCTCTTAACACTTGGGAGGTGAAAATATTCCTCTGTGCCAAAATAGATAGGGTATATTTGAGTGAGCATAGCAGTACCAACCATCAACTCTAAGGAAATAATATTTGTTCATTACCAAGACTCTCTGTCCTTCATGCAAATAAACCATAGCAGGCTAACAAACTTGCCTATATATAAACAAATATAATGAATGTATGTTTTAAAAAAATTATCTGCAATGTTGCAATAACATTACTATTCCCCCAAACTCAGCAAGAGTTTGCAAAAATAAAATAAAAGCCAAAAGAGAAATAATTAGATAGCCTCTATTACATTTCTTCCCCAAGCTTTGATGCTGTAAGACTGCCTTCTTAGAACTTTCATCATATTCAAAAGTATATTTTGTTCTAATCATTTCAGATTACAAAAATAATACGGGCTATTTGTAGAACTGTTAGAAAAATCAGAAGTATACTTTAAGTGCTTAATAATTTGAAATCTCTCAGCAAGATATGCACTTGTTAATATTTTGCTATGTGTCCTTTTTCCAGATAGACGATCAAGGTGCAACTGTTATTGATATGTATCAATAAACACATAGTTTGTATAGAATGAGCCTTACCTCATGAACATTTTCTAGATCACTTAAGATTCCTTAATTAATTTTAAAGAAGGATTTTTCTATCTATTGTATCACTATCTACTTTTCCATTTAATGATCTGACAGTGTTGAATATTTTGATGCTTTCAATGTGATGAGCATATTGGCCTTCTAAATCCTGGCTCAGTAAGAAAGGAAAGTACATCATGAACAGGGAGATTCTTCTAAAGAAAAGAAACAACTTTCATTGGCCCAGTGAAATCCTGAGATTAAAAAATAAAGAAAATGATGTTATATTTTTGTAGAATACCTCAGAACCTAGATTCTTAATTGAATTTCATCAAAATAATTGAAGTCCAGTGGGGAAGTGATTATATCTGAAAAACCTCATGAAATTTCATACCAGAGCAGGAAGCAGAAAAGAGGATATCTTTGTCAAATTTTTATTACCTTCACTTTCTTAAACTAAGCAACAAATATCTCCAATACAACCTAACATACAATATTTTGGGTTATTCACTGCGAGAGGACTCGAACGCAAAAACAAATTAGAGGGAAAAATCAAGGGCTACTTCCCAGACCTTAATTTTGGCACAGTGATATTCCTTCTACTTATGCCAATAATTTGTCTTTCTTTATCACCCTGCAAAGTAGACACCTACTTTGAGATTTATCTGTTGGAGGCAAATGATGAGTAATTTAGCAGCCAAAATTCCACAAACTAAAAGGAACTGTACTAGTACTAAACAAATTAGATTGGGTAATGTAGCAAGAGAAATAAAAGATTTTTACTTCAGCATTCTGTACAATGGAACAGAAAATGCATTTTACAGCATGTGGATGCAATGTAAAATAATACATATTATTTTATGTTTCTTAAAATTGAAAGGATGAAAATATTGTGTGTGGGTAAGGATCTCTCACATAGAGCCAGGGAAGCATAGAGCCGTTATGTAATATCTCATAAAACTACAGGTATATGTGCCCTCCAGTGAGTCCTAGGGAAAATTTGACCTGTGTAGAGGAAGTGCATGTGAGGACATTATTGCAAAGCTGTTAAACATAGAGATACATTGGGCGCAACTAAGTATCTATCAACAAAAGAATAGATTGATAAATGTTGGAATAATCACTCAAGGGAATACTATACTGTATAGCAGTAAAAGTAAATAAATGAAACAATGAAAATGATCTAAATCAACATGGGTAAAATGTAACGCTAAGTGATCAAAGCAAGATATGAAAAGATACACAAAATATGACCCCACTGTATGAAGTTTACAAGCAAAAAATTTATTCATTATTTGTAGATATCTATGGAGCATAAACACAGAAATATTGTAGGAATGAAAAATATTAAATTCAAAATGGTGTTTAATCCCAGAGAAAGAGAGGAGAAAAAGAGTTGAGCCTAGGGTGGCATATAAATAGCTTAAATGCTATCTTTACTATTTCATTTCTTATGAGCAATCTGAACAAACTATGAGAAAATATGAACGTTTAACAAATCTGAATGATCAGCATATGGTTATTTATTTTTATCCTAAATACTTTTCTCTGTGCTTGAAGTATTTTATTTAATTAGAAAACAAATAGAAATACAAAGTTTCTGAGATTGTGGCACTAAAAAGTGGCAAAATTGGAATTGGAGGCCAGGTTGCTCGGAGTGTAGAATCCACCCCAATTTTCTCTGTTCTCCCTCTTTCCATCAGGAAGCATTTCTGACTTCCTCCTCCCTTGTTCCATCAGCATTCACTGAAGGAACTTTCATCGCCATCTGCAAACTGTATTGCCTTTCTGTATGCATGAATCTGCCTTCCCTTTCTTGATTCTGAGTTCCTAAAGGCTCATTTGCTCCAATCTGGAATAGTGCTAGCACATAATCAACTTTTAAGTAAATGTTTAGTGAACATAAGAATAAAAATTAAGGGTAGAACAACTAGCAGAGTATTGTAACATTATAATCTAGAACTGTGAGAGAATTAGAAAGTGATAATCGAAATTAAAAAAGAAGTAGACTGAAGACAACTTTACAACTTCTTGGATATAGGGTATAGGGCAAGAAAGTAGAAGATCTGAAAAAAACTCAAAGATTTTTATTGAGCATGGTTAGATTTTGTGTGTTTAATATGCACCAGGCATATGTCTAAGCAGCACAAATACTCTTTCACTCAGTCTTCCCCCTCTGCAATCCCTGTGACATGCATTATTACTTTCCCACGTCACAAAGGAGGGGATGGAAATTCTCAGAGGCTAACAACTTGCATGGTTGGGATTAGAACCCTGAAAGCTAGCTTCAGAGTCTGTGTTGTTAATCCCTATGCCTAATTATCAAAAAGAAATTTAGGAAGTTAACAAATGAAGAGAGATGTTTTAAATTTCATTTTTAAGCATAATGAAATATAGATGATGATAAATCTTCAAGGTCAAAAAGTCTTGCATCACTGCCAAGACTCAGGAGACAAATGAACTCAGGTGACCAAGGTGGGGCTTTAGGAGTATCTACCTCAGGCAGAGATCATCAGAGGGAGCTTTGAGGTACATACAATAAAAGCATAATAGATGAAAAGATTGTTTTCTTATTATTGCTATATGCCACTATTTTAAAATAAAACAACAACAAAATTCCTTTTTTGGTCTAAGTTCTACATGATCATTGTAGTTCACATTTTAAAACTACTTTGTTCACCCTTGAATTACCATTGTTGGGTCTGAGTGTCAAAGGGCATGCTTGGCATGCATGAGAGACCATAGCTCAATTCTCAGCACACACACAAAATAATATTTTTAATATGAAAGTTGTTTGAGGAATTTTAGGTAATATAGGTAATCTTTGACACTCATGGACTCAGCTACGTAGTAGCTCATGAGTATTGTAGGATTGAGGGAGGCTTCTAGAAACTTCACAAATCGGTAGATAAAGGGAAAGGAGTCAGTGGAATGGGGAGAGTAAAGAGGAAACATATTGTATAATATATTCATCATTTTTGGGTATTTCTAGTATGAATTTTTTCCCACACTCTCTTTTATCTATTGTTTATTGGTATATTTAAAGCAAACAATACAGTTACATTTATCATTGGGATCTTGTACCTTTACATGACAGGTCTTGGTTCTTGTTTTTTTTTCCCCACACCCCTGCCCTCTTGAGTGGTGTTGGGCCTAATAATAACTTTACTTGAGTAATGGACAATAAATTATGTGATGAAGAGTCATAAAGGGCTTGTACATAGGTCTTGCTTTCTCTGTAGCTCTCAGGAATCTTAAAATCACCACTATGGGAACAGGCCCAAGTCACACTTCTGGGTAATGAGTGACACATGGCCTAGCTACTTGTATCACCCAAGCAGTCTCCAGACACTCCATACCATCCAGTCCCAGATAAGCCTTTTGCTGGTTACTGAAGTATGAGTGAGTACAGCGGAGATCAGCCAAGACAGCTCATATAAGCAGAACCATCAACTTGTAGGAAATGATTTATGCTAACTGTTCTAAGATACTGTTTCAGAGTGGACTGTTACATAGCAAACGATAACTGAGCTAAGATCTTGTATAGGTGAGCAAAGACAGGACAGAAGGCATAGATAGAAGAGGTGGATTAATCTTAGATAGAAGAAATGTACACATATATACATGTACATAATAGGAGAATATGTATCTGTATAATGATACTATATATATGTATAGTGTATATATATATACATATATATATGTATATATATGTATATAAATATGTATATATATATATATATATATATATTTGAATACCCCTACATACTTCCTGCCTCACCCCTTTCCCAGAGCCAGAAGAAGGAATAAAAGCCTGGATTGAGACTACATAAACTAAGATCCTGCCATTTGTTCATTACTGGAGGAGTGATCTTGATACACATTATTCGTCTGTGAAATATTTATTTATAAGGTTGTGAAAAAAATTCGGTGATGTATGCATATGCAAGGGTCTGACTCTGGACATCTTTTAAATACCAGATAATAGCTATTTGAGAATACAGGATAAATACAGGAAAAAATTATGAAGAAGTTGAAAAAATTTACATGAGTTAATCTCCAGGGATATAAAACATGGGTTATATTTAGAGAGTAAAAAGTAGAATAACAAGATTTTTTAAAAAAGGATTTTGTTGTTGTTACCAAGGATCAAACTTGGGTCCTTGCGCTTACAAGGCAGGCAGCGGAACCGCTGAGCTAAATCCCCAGAGAATGTGTTAATATTTTAAGAAGGTGATTAAAGAAGAATCCATTAAAATGAATAACAGTGATGGTCCAACTGAGTGAAAAAAACCCAAGTTTATGGAGGACTAAGTACAGTTCCAATTACTTACTGTAATTCTCAGTAGCTTAGGAGTTGAATTGAGAACAACAAATAGGACAGATGTACTGCAAATATTTAGCAGATGAATGAATGAGTGATGAACATAGGGGGGCTGATAAGAGTATCTAGAAATCCCTGGCCCTGGCACTTGAGCTGGCCTGGAGGTGAGGGAAGCCAGTACAAGAACTGAGTGAGAGCTCTAAGAATGTGGCCAAAGGGCAAAGAGCAGGAGTCCTACAGATGTACCTGAAAGTAGAAAGCTGTAACTGTCTCAGTGGATAATGTCAATCTGTTCTCGGTAACTCCATCTTTTGCATTTGACATATGGCATTCTCATCCTATAATGTGTAGTTTTCTTTCCAGAAGCCTTACTTCTTGCATGTGTTTAAGACACATCAAACTATTTAAAAGAGAAGAGGCAGTTGTGCTAGGAAGAATAGACAGAACTCCCCTGGATCAAACAGCCAAAGGATCTTTGGCAAAAGTTCTGGGTTTAAAATCCAGCCCATCTTTGTGCTTTTCCCTGAGATGTCATGTTTATGGCATCATCAGTCTCAGGCACTAAATTTTTTTGCAGTTGAGTATTATTATCTCCTCTTGTTAAAGCAGCAAAGAATTGGATTTTCTCTAGTGCTCAGATGTGCATCTAGTATCCCCTGGTCTCCTATTTGTGCCCTATGAGCTCTCATCCCTCATTTCTAAGAGCACATCTGCCACTTAACATGTGCTATTATTTCAGGTTTTCTTTAAAAATATGAGTCAATACATTTTGAACCTACACAAGAATTTACCAAACACCTAATCTAATTATTTCATTATGCTAATGAGAAAAGTGAATCCCAGAGAAATTTAGTAAATGATAAAGCCAAGATTAGACTCCAGAGGTCCTTTATTATTATTTGGAAACCTTTTCACTGTGCTATGTGTATGCCCTGAGAAGATGTTCCTTTAGGACAGGGACTGTTTTGAATCTATGCATGTTGGGCCCTCAGGAAATACGCACCCACGGTAATACTGTACCATACCAAACCACACATGGCAGATGAAAGAGGAATAGATGCTTATGTAGACAGGTTTATAGTTTTTTTTAAGTTATTAATGTTTATGAAGTTCAAAAGTTTCCATTTATCATTCACAATGTTCTTGTGTTTCTGTCTTTGTTAATACAATCAAAATGAAGTTGATTGATCTTAGATTTTTTTCCCCTTAATTCATTACTTAGTGTAGTCTGGTTTAGGATTTACACAAACCATTTCTGCCCAGGATAGGTTATTGTTTGAATTACAGAAGAGAAAAATTCTATCATGCAGCCCCTTTACCAGTTAGCTAGAAGTTTACTTTGTGGATATTGATTTTAATCTCACTTCAGAAAAAAACATCGAGAAGTCAATTTAATAAACAAAAACATTTATGCAATTAAGCTTAATTTGGCAATATGAATTGGAAAAAACAAAGCAAAAGCAAATTTTAGGTCACATATTGGGAACTAAACCAGTATTATTAACAAAAACGATCAACTTTGCCTGATATGAACATTATTATACAAAATCAATTTATTAGTCAAGATTACCTGAGACACAAGATATGTGACTTGCTACACATCACCTTAAACAGCTCTGAATTGTCTTGAAAACAGAGTAGAGAGCCTGCCTTTGCCATTCTAACTATTATTCCTGTGACTGTGTTAAGAAGAAATTCTCTGAGATATGTCAATCAAAGCTCACTGTGACCACTTTCACAAGTTACTACTCTACAATTTCAAGGTGGCTTTGAAATCTCAGGAAGGGCTTGTGAGCTTTCTGAAATAGACAAGTCTTAAAGTTATTCTTTCCCCTGAGATTGGCTCAGAAGTCCCTCCCATGTGGCCTCTTTCCTGCTGTCCACCTCAGCTTTCCACCTTTCTTTCCTTTCATCATATCAGAGAAATGACAAACACCACCTACTTGATTGGTTCTACAAAGTCACTTCTTTTAATTCCACCCACAGGAGTCAACCATCTAAAGAAAACACATTTATTTGCTTAAAAATATAATTTGCAGACAGAATTTTTACAGAAGTGTTCTCACCCTCTTGGTGTGCGTCTGTGGCGTATTTTCTTCCAGACTTGTTTCTTCCCAAATGACTTCAACTTTTGCTGGTGTTTCTCTGAAAGTATACTCAAAACTTCTTTACAAGTCATAAAAGCTACCTGAATTTGCAGGCAGCTTCCTGTTGGGCTCAGGTTTTGCAGAATGCACACTTTGTATGCAGAAGGTGGGCAAGGTGTTTGAAAAAACAGGAAGCAGTTGTGAATGTGTGACTTTATTCCTGGAAGCAGTGGCCTCTGAGATGACTATTGATGCTTCTGCTACTCATCTATGAGAACGCTGCAAGGGTATGAGGTACTCTGAACCCCAAACCAGCTTTTGAATGGTAGGATTGCTTGAAAGTATAAGACATCCAAAGGCATGGTAGAAATCCATGGCTTTTCTATTTTTCTCTTTTTCTGTGATATTGATATATGTGGAAATGAAATTGGCTCTTAATTACAATGCGGTAGTTATAGCCAAATGAAAATTTGAGGTAACATATCTGTGTAGTTTTATAGATTATTGCTTTTATTAAGAATATGTTTTTCATTAATTGATTAGTTTCTTCAACAAATGGTATTGAATACAAAGCCCTGAGATTGACCCTCGAAATATACTGGGGACAAAATAAAAATGATTGTGACCCTGTCTTCTTTCAGCTTAAAAATTACCTACAAAATAGCGTATTTCACATTTGCATCTTTATGTTTGCATGATTTGATGATGCATTTAGTGGAAATGTCTCTGATATAAGTTTTCTTCTCTAGGTTGGATGCTCTAAACAGTTGGTGGCTGGCTTATCCAGCTGTGGCATCCCCTGCCATGGACATCCAGGCCACACGTTTAGTGTCATTGATGACCACTGTGCAAATATGGACTTGGGCAAAGATAAACTGTACTGCAGAATGTTTGTGGATCATCTAAGAGCTATGACCACACTGTTCTATAGCTTGCAAGTGACCTTATTTTCATAGCTGGGCAAAAAAGACAAATGGTACACAGTAAGAAAAGCAATACATCTGTGGACTTCACTTTCCTCACTTAAAACATCAAAAGCTGGATTAGGCACAGAACTGAGTTTTCTCAGTGAAATAAGTTAGAAAAGGGATTATTTGGTGGAAACGCTGGATGCACTTGATTTCTTTGAGCGAAGCACATGAGGGCGGATGAGGGATTGTGCAGAAAAAGGAAGGGTATGGGGAGGATGCTTCTATCACCTTCTCCAGCTTTTTGGCTACAGAGGGATCTGAACAGTTCCAGAGTGGGAGTAAGCATAGCTGAATTCCAAGGTCATTCTTCTACATTTGAGATAATTCTCCTATCTTTATTAGGTTTTGAAATGTGTTTCTATTACATAGTTGCCTATATTGTGGTAAGCAATGCTGAGGGAGTCTCCCAGTCTTGCCACTCTCCTTAATTTGAAGAGTTATTTCCTGAATTTCCATGGCAATGCTTTCCAGATGGTAGAGACCTAAGTCACTGCCTGTCTCCTATACCCCACTTTTCACATCGACGTGGCTGGAACTATAGGGAAACTGAAGACGAAACCTTTCCAAGGGGAAGAGAATTGAAGCCTCTAAAAGCCACTCAGTAGCAGCGTGCACTCCCAAGAGGTGCATTAACATTGCAAGAAACACCTCATAATTTATGCTGCACTTGCCAAGATAGAAAGGCTCATTTTTATAACAAGATTTTAAAGAAGAGGTTTATCCTATGGAAAATCCAAGGACCATGGCACTTACCATCAAGAAGCAAAAAGAACTATTGAATGAAAAATGATCCCCAATGATAGGGCACCTGGAAAATAAAAGAAGATAAAGATGAACTATTTTCAATGAACCTGCAGGCATAGCTGTGCAAATGCTGTAATTAGAGGTCTTTGATGACTTGAATTTGAAAATCTTCAAGTAAATATTGTTGGTTTGTTTAGCAGGATACATCAAAGAAAATGTCTGAATAGCTTAGGAGGAAGAAGTCTGGGTTTAAATTCCAGTTTTGCCTCTTCTTAGCTGTGAAGGTGGGCAACTAGTTTAGCATTTTCCAAGATCTTTTTCTTTTTGAAAAGTAAAATAACTATCATTCTTCCTTCAAATAGTTGTCATGAGAACTAAATTATACAAAATAGAACAGTGTAGCACAGTGCAATTATATTTCCACCTTCTAGGGTTGGATTTTAACTTGGCACAGAAGACAGAAGATGTGGCATTGATGTTGGAAAGGTCACCTTTACCCTCTGTACCCTAGACACCTCTAGAATGAAGATTATCAATGCTATAGTTTGCTGAACAAACTGTGAGTTGCACTTACTGTCTGTCATTTACTATATTAGGTACTGAAGATAAAAAGACAAAAGAATATTCCAGATTGAAATCTGATTGGAAAGGATAGTATAAAGTGATTAGAACATAAAAAAACATTATAAGATAAGCTTTGAAGAAGTCTCAGAAATCAAGAGATTTTACCATTCTCCCTAGATGAGTTTAAGTGATAGAAATTAATGATTAAAAGTGCTTATAAAGATGGATCTCAGAGGAAAAATAAAGGGAAATCAAGCTATCCTCTTGTTTCTTATCCCACAGATAGCACTAGGACCAATGAAAAGGGACTATTTGGGCATGATATCCTTACCAATGGCATCTGTGAGTTTCTAAGTTTTTGGTAGATGCAGCAGGAGCTGCAGGAGCAGCAAATTTTTCTGAGCTAAAGTAGATGTCCTTGGAGTTGGACAGACTTGTGCCTTATAAACAGTGAGCTAGACCTCTATTACCCAACCTCTCTTGGTCTCATTCCTCACATATAAAATGAGAGGAGAAGGGGCCTTTCAATTGCTGTGAGAATATGAGATAATATATCTGGCACATAGTAGACACTCAATACATTATAATGAACATTTTATCTGGAAAATAAAGTTTTCCCCCTTACAGAGTATAAAGATTTTGTTTGTTATTTAGTTCACTTATAAAGATTAGTCGCTTCATCAATGCATTTGATTCTCTGCTAATCTCTTCTGGTCTGAGCTATGTAGACATTTCCTCTATTTTATTTTATTTTATTTTTCTTGGTACGTGAAATTGAACTCAGGCCTTGTGCTTGCCAGGCAGGTGCAGTGCCACTGAATTACATTGCCAGCCCCTCCTTTACTTTACTTTTATCAGGCTTCTGGGTAGTAGGCACACTCTATAATATTGAGTTTTTTGGACCAGTTAGGGAAAGACCTTTCTTATTCTGGGCTAATAATGTCTTGCATGGTACAGTTTCACTGTAATACCTGTGTACTCTGGTTTGGCTGAGCCCTGGAGCTGGGCACAACCTGTGTATGCAGACACTATGACCCTACTGTTCCTTTCCCTTCACCATCTCCTGCCCTTTGCACATCAAAGCTGACTGGGGGAGGGGAGAGTGTTATGAACTGAATCCTGTCCCACCCTCCACCTTGCAAATGTATATGTTAAAGTCTGTATTAGGATTTTCCAGAAAAATAGAAACAATAGGGTGGATACATAGGTAGATAAATAAAGAGATTTTTATAAGATATTGGCTCATTTGACTGTGGAAAATAAGAAGGACTACTGTCTGCAAGTTGGAGACCCAACAAAGCCAGTGGTCAGTTCCAATTTGAACTCCACACCCTGAGAATCAGGGAAGTCAATGGTGTCTCAGCCAGAATTTAAAGATACAACAACCAGGAGAGTGAAAATGTAAAGGCAGAAGATAGATGCCCTAGCTCCATCTTTCTCTTCTATTCAGGCCCTCCATGGATTTGATGATGTCTACTCACACAGGGGCAGTGGATCTTCTTTATTCAGACTACTGACTCAAATGCTAATCTCCTTCCCAAACACGCCATCCTCATGAACATACTCAAAAACAATGTTTTGTTAACTGAGCATTCCTTGGCTCAGTTAGCACATAAAATTAAATATAATAAATTTCCAACCCTTATTTGGAAATAGTCATAGACTATAATTATGTTAAAGTCAGACTGGAGCAGCATGTTCCAATAATTTAATATAAACTGGTATCCATACAAATGCCAGTAATTTGGACATAGACACACATACACACAGAAACAATGCTTTGTGAAGATAAAGTGAGGTTTTGGAGCGGTTCATTGATATGTAAAAGAAAACAAAGATAGCCATAAAAAGTCCCAGAAGCTAGGAGAGAAACATGGAATAAATTCTTATTCACATTTTTCAGAAAGAATAAACCTGGGTGACAGGCATCTTGGATTTAGAGGTTTGTCTCCCGGATGTGAGAGATTACATGTCTGTTGTCTGTGCCACCCAGCTGTGGAATTTAGTTAAGGCAGCCTAGAAAACTAGTACAAGGCCATAAACGGATCTAGATGAGAAGGAGTCAGAGTCTTTAAGGACTAATAATATTCCAGTTATTGGGCCAGGTGAGTTAGTGGATCTGTTTCTCCCTCCTTCACTGTATCTATGCTCTTTGTCATATAATGGTTTCAATTCCTTCATCCAATTCAATGTCTTTTTGTCTATTGGTCCCAGCAGGAGAATGAGGATTTCATGGAGTAGTGTCACTCCAGCAGGGGTATCTCCACTAACCCTCAAACTTACAAAAAATAAACATGTACCTAGGATTGGAGGTCCCATGTAACCCTGCTATCCCCTGCTGGGTATCTTCCCCAAATAATTAAAAGAATCAGACCACAGTGACATATGTGTACCTATGTTCATAGCAGCACAATTTGTGATAGCTAAAATTTGGAAGCAGTCCAATTGCTTGCTCATCAACAGGAGACTGGATAAAGAAAATGTGTGTGTGTGCACGTGCGCACACGTGTGTGTGTGTGTTTAAAATAAAATGGAGTACTCTTCAGCCATAAAGAATGAGAAACTAGAGACATTTATAGCTAAGTGGATGCACACTGAGGCAAAACTTTTTTTTTTTTTGGTACTGGGGATTGAACTCGGGCTCTTACACAAGGCAGGCACCAGAACCACTGCTACCCGGAATAGAACTACAGAACCACTCAGATCTGAGGTGATAGTTTTAAGTGAAATAAATAGGACACACATGTTATGAATATGTGTAAAACTACTGAATAGTTTCTCTAGTGTGAGAAACTGAAAGTGTAAATAAGAACTAAAAGGTATAATAGATAATGTGAAATAGGAAGAAAAGGTCTAAAGGAGTAGGGGAAGTGGGAGGGGTAGAGGAAAAGAAAGAAAGTAAAAGAAAAATATGACAAAAGGAAAAAATGAAAACAAAGTCTTTGTAAATAGGGAAGGGTGGAGGGGGTGAAGGGAGGGCAGGGGAATGGGGAAAAAATAAGAACCAAGATACAAGATCCCAATGATGAATGTAACTGTACTGTATATCTCAAAAGTGCCAATAAACTCAATGAAAAAAAATGGGAATGGAATTAACATGATAAAAAGAAAAAAATGGAGACAAAGTCTTTGTAGATAGGGAGAGGGAGGGGTTGAAGGGAAGACAGGGGAATGGGAAAAAATAACCAAGATGGATTATGTAAAGGTGCAAATTTCCAATGATGAATGTCATTACACTGTGTACCTTAAATGTACCAATAAAATTAATTAATTAAAACAATAAACATTTACTTCTATAAACTTAAGAATTTGAGGGCTGTTAAACAGCAATTGTTGACTAATACAGCTACTTTCATTTTCTTATTACCTTCTAGTCTAGTTTTACTATTGAATCCAAAATAGGTAAAATGAAGTAAATGAATTTTAATTTTTCATTTGTTATTTTATTCATTCATTCATTGTATTATGAATTTTATTTCAGGTTTGTCAAGAAACATTACAAAATGCCTATTATAAAAAGGAGGCACTGGATCAGGTGGAGATAAGAATTAATGTGTTGGAAGATCTCTATCCTATCAATATCAGTATGTCTTGTGTTCTTAAATGTTGAATGCTTTAGTATCTTAAATTTTAACATTATCATCTTTACATTTAGATAATTTCTCAAAATATCCAGATATGACTATGATTGGGTTATTAAAATTTTCTGAACTCTGGTTTCTTCTTTTGTAACAAAGAAATGAAAATACTAACTTACAAGGACTCCTGTGAGAATAAAATTCATGAAGCAGGAATTATAATGCAGGACGGTCTTTGGCAGAGATGAAGGTATGTTTCCCTACTATTTCCTCTTTCTGGAAACTCATAGAAGCAGACCACATGGAACCAATGGCTTGGCTGTAAGATGGAGTATCATCTCCATGCCCTTCCTTAACTGGAAGCTAGTTTTTTGCGGTGGCTGAGATTTTGAGTTTGTTTGTTAGCATCAAACAAGACTTTTTCTTTCCAATATAAGATTTAAGGCCACAATCACAGAAGATAGTTTCTAGCTCAGGGAAGTTATAAATTCCCTTCTATATTCAGGATTCAGATCTCTGATTTGGTTCTGGAACTCACACGTCAAGGGAAAGAATTTGGGGGGAGAAAGAAAAGAAGCAATATAACGAAGGAAGAAAATACCTGTTAATGTAAAGAAAGGTTGAAAATATTGAGGATACATTGCCTAGAGAAAAGAATGTCTGTGAAGTATTTTAGTTGTCTTTAAATAGTTGAAATTTGGGAGATAAATTTTATTTTTCTGTGTAGTTGTAGATATTAGTATTCAAGCAAAAGAGATGAATAGAGGAATAGATTTTAATTTAACACACAGAAGAAACTGTATTTTATCTCTCCGAAATGGCATGAACTACTTTTTGAGAGAATGTATTCCTCATTACTGGATATGCCTCATATTGTCTTGAGAACCATTTGTAGAAGACTTTAAGAATTCATATATTAGATAAAAGGTTGAATTGAGTATTTTCTGTTTCCTTCAGTCTGAAGGATAATATTTCTAACCCATAACTTTGTGTTACTTTATTTTCCACATTATGTTTTTGCTTAAATCATTATGATTCGCTTAAATCGGGGTACATTTGAAACGCAGGTCAACATGTGTGCACTTGCTCCAGCTGCAGCCTCTACAAATCCACAGATGCTCAATTTGGATTCAGGTAAACACTGTGCTTCTTTTCCACAATATAATTCAAATGTAGATGGCAGTGAGCTGACAAATGGAGCAGCACATGGAGCTTGAGCTTCCCTAGGGATTAGAGGACGTGCCAGTAAACAGGTGGCTTCAATTACGAAAGCTGCTGCTGACACAGAAAACTAGAGGGAAATAATCCAATCACTAAGGAAATAATGACAGGTAGATGAGGTCAGTCCAGGAGTCCTCTGGAGTATCACCACGAGGCCCACTCAGTGAAGATTAATTGAAAAAAAAGGGCAATAAGCCACTGTGTGTTCCGCAGGTGAATCTGTTTTGACAAAACTGACTTCCTTTTCAAAGCTTTAAGGCTAAGTAAAAAAGAAAAGAATAAGAAAAAATACAGAGTGAGGCTGCTATTTAATGAGATGACAACAGAGATGTACTTGAGATAATGACTTCCAAATTGTGAATGAGCCTCTGAAACCTTGAGCATAGATTATCTGACTACGCTAAGATTGTTCTTGATGTACTTTGAAGCTCTTCTGCCTCCATGCCTGTTGCAGCACACAGCTGATTCATTTGCTCAAATTAGCTCAGAATACCGCCTCCCTCTCCTGTTAGAGTGTAATGACAAAGGGAATGTTCTCTAAGCACCAGGCCAGAAACAAGTCCTTTTAAAAGCATTGTGGGTTCCTTTTAATGGAAAGGGATGGAATAGATAAGGGGGAAGACAATTTGGAATATGTCTTTGTTTGGTAGTTGCCTTAATTTATTTTACATTAACACAATTCTCTTGAGAGCATCTGATCACAGAAGCACTTCCAGAAATCATTTTTAATTAGGGCAGATTTTATGCAACCAAAGCATACAAGAGGGTGAGGCACTTAAGAGCTAATTCAGGCAGCTCTCCCTATCTGTCTTAGAAATCAGATTTCAATAATTAACAAGCCATGACTATGTGATCTCTGTACTTAGGTAAACAACCAAAGCATACAAGAGGGTGAGGCACTTAAGAGCTAATTCAGGCAGCTCTCCCTATCTGTCTTAGAAATCAGATTTCAATAATTAACAAGCCATGACTATGTGATCTCTGTACTTAGGTAAGCATCTTCTCCATGCTTGTAATTAATATTACAAGAAGTCTGTGTGCCCTGTTAGTAAAATGCCTGGTCCTCTTCTGAGTCAGATGACTCCTGGCTTGCTGTTGACCATATGCAGCTGGCTTGCCGTTGACCCATGAGGAGGTCATGGCACCACTTGGTTAGCATCTCCATGAAACCATGGGAATCCATCCCTCTTATGTTCCCAGGGGTGTCAAAGACTGTTTAATTTCTGGATTTGGGGTATTGAAGGTGATACCTCTGTAAAAGGTGACTGCTAAGCACAGAAATTGTAGTTTTAGGATATAAGAATTTCTGATCCCTTGTATTTGAATAACTTGAAAAAGTAGAAAATGAAAACTAAGAATAGAAAAGAAAGAAAAGCAAGGAAGTTTATGAGAAGTGGGCGTTTATGCAAACATTAGAAAGATAAAAATAAACTAAGCCTCTGTAAGGTTTAAACCTCTTAGGGCAGAAGGAACATGCACTGAGCTCTGACTACAAGATTAAATACTAATAAAAAGCAAAATTTACGTTTTTCAGGCAGCCCCTGACCTGGCACAGCTTCTTCCTCCCAGAGGCAAACCCCAAGGCCTGGCCCACCACCCATGTGCAGCCCTGGGCAAATGGAGGAGTTATTGTTCCAAAGGGAAATCTTTCTTCAGGCAGAACCTATAGGCCTTAATTTTACCACAATGCCCTCATCTCATTTGCTATAGGTTAAGACCTCCAGTTATCTTTTTTTTTTTTTCTAATAGAATTCCAGGAGCAGGGGCCGGGGATTTAGCTCAGTGGTTGGGTGGCCTGCTTTGCAACCGCAAGGACCCGAGTTCGAACCCCAGTAACACACACACACACACACACACACACACACACACACACACACACACACACAAAGAATTCCAGGAGCAAGGCATTATAGTCTCCAAAAGGGCTTTGCACTAAACATTCTGGCTGTATTTGTTATTTTCTCCTCTTTCAGTGTAGTTCATCTTATTTGAAAGAAGGTCTTGGGTAGTTTCTTTAAAAATAATAGGGGATAGTCACACCCTACTAACTTCATGAGCTTAAAGGATAGAGGAAAAATGAATATAAGGATATCCCTAAGACTACAACACCATGCTGTTTTAATTCCCAATTACAGAAATGTACCACCTTGTCCTTGTCTAATATTGTGAAAATGTAGAAAAGTGTAGAAAAAAATAAAAATCATCTATAGTTCCATCATTTGAAGTGTTCAATAGAGAGCAAATCCTGCCCCTGGCCTATTCTGTGAAGTCTTCAACTAAGAATGACTTTCAAAATGCATGAAGTTGTAAATTACCTGCAATACAACACACGCACATACAGAGTCCTTATATGATTCACAAACCCTAAGTTACCAGCTGGCCTTTTTCAGAAAAATTTTGCTGACCTTTGGTTTGCAAGTAACCATTATCATTTCAGTGTGTTTTCCTCCCCATCTATTTCCAATATGTTATAAAATTTTAAGGGGAAAAACTGTGATATTACTTTATATTGCTTTATGTCTTATATTTTCCCTCTCTTTAATATTACATCATGAATATTTTCCCATATTAAGTTATTTTTATGAAATCACATTTTAATGGAACAGAACTGTCTAGCAGTTAGTTTTAATTCCTTTAGAGCTCAAAATTTTCAAAGGACAAACATTTGATTGTCTTTTAAAATACAATTTTGTAGTGTTAAAATACACATAACAAAGTTTACCACATTAGCAATTTTAAGTGTAGAGTTTAGTATCATTGAGTGCATTCACACAGCTGTGTAACCCTAATCTCTAGACATTTCTAATACTCTTCATCTTGAAAACAAATGAAACTTTATACTCACCAAACAATAAATCCCTATTTTCCTTTCTCACTAAAAGTTTGATGTTTAGTAGTTGTATAATATTTTCCTTTTATGTTTCTTGGCTATTTTCATTTGGCATTTTTCTATTGACCAGAAATAAAAACTATTTTTGAACCCTGCTATTTAGAGCAATTAAAGGAAAGTAACTGAAACTTTATGAAAGAACTGTGAGCAGTGCTTATGACAGCAAGCCTTATTTCTATTTTTTTATTTACTAAAAGATCATTCATAATTCACCTACATGGCAATTTGGGCCCTAGTAGAAAGTTGTGAAACTGTGTTTAAAATTCTGGCTCTGTGACTTAAAATTTAGGATTAGTTAAATACTCTGAGTCTCAATATTCTTACTTAAAAACCAAGAGCAATAAAATGGATAGGGTTGATGTGATGCTTAAATAAGATAAAGTATGTGAAAATCATTTAAAATAGCAACCTGATGCAAATAGTAGTTATTATTATGCTGTCAAAACTTTTGCTATCAAACAAAGTTATCACCTATCAAAAAAGAAATATTTTAATGAATTTTTTGAGTGGCAAGTTTATTGCGTTGAAATAATAAGGAACAGAGGACAATTTCAGGAACAATTTTTTTAGCAGCTCAATTTTTCCTTGGAAATTTACTATCATCCTGGGATTATTGCGTGGTTCAAAAGATGAGCACTTCTGAGTGGCATTTCATTAAAATGCAGCCTGACCATATTATGTGAGGAATTTGAAACAGTCTTGTTCAATATAAAATGTGACCAATATCAGAATATTATGTCTTTTTTTACTAATAATTTCCCCATTAGAATATATTTAACAGTCAATCTGTGAAAAACACAGATTGGGATTTTGTAACTTTCTATAAACTTTTTATTTTTGTATTTTGTGTAATTTATAATTATTTTCCATCCCATTAGCAATAGTCTAGGAGATACGAATTTAAAATATAAAAATAATATTGCCAATCTGTATAAACCTGAGTTCTCAGGTGTCTAATGACTTAAACTAGTGTTATAGGTAGATAAATTAGGCAGAAATATTATAGACAGTCAGATAGGGTTAGGTCCTCGAGAGGGTCAAGACACCACAGCAGCAACTGGAGACACATCAGCTGAAAACCAGGCCTCAAGATAAAGACAAGATGAACAGACCTACACACTTCCTCAAAGAACAAACACTAGGCCTAATGAAGTTTAGACAGACATCAGCTGCCCCAGCAGGTGATCAGGGAACTCTGGACCCAGCATTTAGGAGAATCCTTGTTCTTTCCATCCATGATTGTTACATGACTTATTTCCCAATTGGACCACTATTACCTAAGTGACTATACTTGTAATCTTACTGGATGATCATGGCTGCACCCCACGTTGTATCTATGTGGGTTTCACTCTATAAAACTCCTCTGTAAAGTAGGGTTACCCGGGCTAATTATTTGGGTCCCCTCCTGTCCCTCAGGAACTTCCCTATCAATAAATATCTTTCTATTCTTAAACTTCCTTGTTACTAGTACTCATTTTTTGATTTCTAGAGAACAAGAACTCGGCGTATCATATAGTTAACAGGTTGGGAGATAGAATATTTCATATTTAATCTCTGGTATTATTTCCTGCAACACTAGGATAAAGTAATCTTAAAAAATTGTTTCATGACTAACACTCCATCCTTGTAAGTAAAGTAAAATGGATGGCATGAAGGACATATTTTATTAAATACTGAGGATTTGCTAGATTTTTGATTACCCACATCATTCACCACTGTTGACAAAGTACAGTAGGCAATTTTTCAACTCAACTGTCCTCTATAACATCTTATTTCTATACAATGGTGTGGAAATTCAAATTTAAGAGCCAAGGAGGGACAAATCTACGTGGAACCACACAAGGGGTGAAAATAAATTTGATGGTTTTCAAATTTGTACTTTTTTTTCAAAAACAAGTCCAAACTATTATGCATATAACATACATAAGAAGAATATTTAAATATAGGAGAAGAAAGCGAGTAAAGGGCTCCTGGAGCTTTAGCCTCAGAGTGAATCTTCAAAGTAAATTTGCTTCTAAGCAGGCAGTCTGCAAAGGGGGCCTCCTTTCTTACTGGGCCTCCATCCTCTCCTTTTGTCTTTTGTTTGTCTCTTGCCTTAGGGTAAAGAATCCACTGGGCTATGCTGGTGAGATAAGCAAGTGCTGTGCTTACAGTCAGAGAGCTCAAAGTGTGTGCACTTGAAGATCCACCTGTGCTGCTAAAGCAAATGTTTCTTAGAATTCAGGCTATGGCTGGGAAACAGGGGTCCACTGAAAATTCATACCTAGAGCACAAATAGAACCTGGATCCCAGAGACAATTCCCTGGTTTCTTTCAGCGCAGAGAGAAGAATGTGGCAGCTCATAGATTTACCAGCATGTCTAGAGCTTTGTCCTTGTGTCACAGGCAAACATGATGGTGCTGGAAGATCAGGGTGGCTTTTGACACCTTGCTATCTCAGGGCTCATGGTCTCTGAGTGTATCAAGCTGACCATTTCAGGAAAATGATGTCTGGATTGTCGGATGAATTAGTTTCCACTCTAGCTGTGAAATAAAGAAGTTGCTGAGAGCTGTTCTGGTGACAAATCACACAGATAAGATGGCATTTCTTTTCTGACTGAGTGACAATGTGCTGAGTGGTGGGTGGATTGTATGATAACGGCTTGAAGCCTTAAATAGCCCACTATTCTCATCTGAAGCTTGTATAGCCACTATCAGTGTAAAATGGCAAAAGTTACATAAGCAAAGGAGAAAACTCATTAATAACTTCAAAACTAATAAATGCATATATTTTGTTGAATATTTTTTAAAACACACATTTTATTAATTTCATGGTGACGGTATGTCCAAAATATGGATGTAGACCCACTCAGAATGAAAGTAGTAGGCTATTTTTTGCAAAAAAAAATCAAAGATTTCATATATATTTTGATTTCATAGTTCTTCATAACTATCACCTGGCTTTCATAAACACCGTCGTCTGAAAGTGTCACGTTGGAGGTATGCTGAGCATTATATAAAGGAGGTTTCAGATGAAAGAAAAAGCACAAATTAAGCAAATTAAGCCAAATTTGTTTTTCCACATCCTCATCTTCCCCATTAGCCTCATTCTTTCTCTTTTTTTTTGGACTTCATTTTAGTGTATGTTTGCAGTATAGAGTTGGAGTATTAGTGCATATGCTTATAAAGATATGGGTAAATACAGATGAAAGATAAATATTGTCTGTTCATCTATTCTTTTTCCCTTTTTTGGCCGAGTTATGTCAAAGTCATAGCTAAAGGTTATACTAAATTCATGCCTTTTTAATTTCAAGAGCAACTGTAAGCACAAGACGACAAGAGTGACTTTGGAAGCACCTTTAAGTATGACAATTTATCAAGGAAAGACAAGAGTGGAAAAAAAAAGAAAACCAAAAGTAAGTAGACCAAACCTAGGTGTCTACAGGAAGAAATATTTTTCTGTTAAGTGCCTCTAAAATCTCTTAATAGATGCTAAAGCAGTGGGTATAACTACTTACACAATATGTGCATTTGCCTTAACAGAAGCTTGTTAATCGTAGTCTGACCCATATCTCCTTACCATTCATAGTATAATAGCTAGACTTCCAATACCCAGTCCTTGAATTTCTTTTCTTGAGGACTTTTTCTGATGGATAAAGCTTCCTACTGTCAAACAGATATGGCAGAAAATTAATATTCCTTGGGAGTAGTTCTCAAATAGTAAATTACAGGAGTTGGTATGCAAATTTCCCAGTTTTCTTACCACTCAGGCCTTTGTTGTTAGGTGAGTTTGTTGTTTCTACACAGGTGTAGCTGGCTTCATAGTGCCGCTCATCAGCTGCCTTACTCTCTCAGTCTCAGTTCTTTAACTCCTTCAAAACATTTCCTTCATCTCTCAAATGAACTACCTTAATTCTTATTTCAGAGTCTACCTTTGAGGCAACCTAAATAAAGATGATATTACTCATGAGATTAGCAATGAGATCACAACAAACCTCAGGAGAACCCACCTATATCAGGCATTCAGTTGAGAGAAATGGCAAACCTAATTTCAGTAACTTAAAAGAATATGTTATGAATTTTCTAATGATTGCATAGAAGAATCTGGTCATTTCTATATTTCCATTTCCTCATCTTTAGTTTTCATTCTTGGGCCTTTTGTTCATGTTGGAAAATATCTGTTACTTCTAAACATTCAGAGCCACATTCCATGGATAAAGAAAGGGGGGAAATCCAAAGCTTCCCTTTTTATAGAGCTTTGTCTTTTTAGTCAGAAAAACAAATTCACTTCAGACTTCTGTGCATCTCATTAGTTGAACTAGGTCACCTATCCATCATCAGACCAATCACACTCAAGAGGCGTGAGATCAGAATACCTGGTTTAAATTATGGTTCATTTCTGGCAAAGGTTCCTATCTGAACAAATGGGGATTCTATCTGCTACAAAGAGGCAGAAATGGATTCAGTAAGCAACATCTCACGCATTGTGCCAATATATTGTATATTTATTAGCACTACAGTAAATATATCTATCAGCTTTCTGTCTCTACTCAGGCTATTTCAAAGCAATGGTCCATCAGCAGACACATACACTCATGGGCAATGGGAGTATAAAAGCAGAGGAGGGTAGTTTTCATGTGCTTTTCATAAGTCTACTTTTTTTTTCCTCATTGAGTTTATTGGTACATTTTAGGTATACAGTACAGTTACATTCATCATTGGGATCTTGTACCTTTACATGACAGGTCCAAAGGGGTGGGCAATTCCTAGTTTAGACACTAAATCTGTTGTCTGGGAGAAACTCCCTTTCCTTTGTTCTCTGTGGACCCTGAAGGCATATTTCTGAGCATCTCTCTTCCTTTTCTTGTGTTTTCTTTTTTGGTACTGGGGATTGAACTTGGGTCCTTGAGCTTGCAAGGCAGGCCACCGAACCGCTGAGCTAAATCCCCGGCCCTCTTGTGTTTTTCATGGCTCCTCTCAAGTAGGAAATACGCCCCACTAGGAGTCTGTGAGAGAGCAGAATACTCCTTTAAACAAAATCAGGCATCTATGAGTTAACTGTGTTATTAGGCAACTGTGGGTTAACTAGGTAACTATGCTTTTTGTAGAATGTACCTGAGTAGCCATGACAACCTCTGTAATCTGTCACCAAAGGAGCATAAGGGAAAGTCCTGTCAGGACTTTGCTCTCCTCCCACCACTCCTCTGCTTTGTGTAAACCCTGCCTGCTATATTCCCAGGGAAACTCCAATGGAGTTAAGCCTCATGGATGTAAAAAGAGGTGTATAACAAAGTACAAACTTCTACTTGGGGCTCTCAAGAGTGACAGGAGTCACTCAGTGAGCGACTGGCATTATTAAAAGCTGCTTTTTGGTCCTATCTTCATGTTAAAGAGTTATCTGTGTGGGGGTCCTCACAGTTTCCTACTTCATCTGTAGTATATTTACTATCTAAAGTTGCCTATGGAATTGTAGGGTTCCCAGGGTTTTAATATTTAAATAATTAATAGTTTATTTTAGTGGTGTCTTTGGCAGTAGACATTCCTCAGAAAACAGAAGGTCTCTCATCTGTTTCATCAGTCCTAGATACCAATAGTCACATCTTAAATCGCTCTCCTAAATGTAGGATATATGTCTACTTTATCAATTTCCTCTCTCTATGTCTTCATCTTTTAATGGTTGCTGCTTTGGAGGGATACTAAAAGACAAGTATGGGAAAGTCATAGTTTTATATTGATTTTTACTACAGTAACAAGTCACTTTATTAAATGATGGATAAAGTTTCTTTAAGATTTGAGATTTTTAGATTTTTACTTCCTAGATTCTAGAGGAGTTAGCTTTTCCAGCTTTGTGAAGTCATGCATGTCCAAGTGTGACTTCAAATTGATCAGTTTTTATATCATCATTTTTGTTTGTTTTATAATACTTGCTAAAAGTAGCAAGACAATCACTATACATTAATTTTCTTTCCAACCTCTTCTAACATGCTCAGAGGACATATGGTATGTCCAAGTTATGATGAGGCAATTTTACAAAGTATTTTTTTCTGTAATATACTGATTTACATTTTTCCCAGTTTGTGTTACCTATCTCTTCACTGCCTACATTTACTTGATCAATAAGCCAATGTAATTTTTGAAAATTGTAGCAATACTCCATCTTAAAGTACAACTTTCCATGTTAATGTTGATAGCACCAATCGTTAAACACATAAACTCTAACCTGTTAATTATTTCTGCATACCATTACAATCCAGTAAGTGTCTTGGTTGGTAAATAATTTTCTCTACATTGTAATTCAGGAATAGTAATTCAGGTTCTTAGACTCCTTCCATCTTCTGTTGTTAGAGCCTTAATGTCCTCACCCCTAACGAAAGATGGGAATCAAAACATGAAACTTGTAAGGGGTACATATCACTTAACTCACAGGCTGTTGGTTAGCAGTTATCATATGTGCCATAGCTGAGTGACAACTCCACACTCTGGAGAAGGAAGCACAAATAGCATAGGGGTGACCGGCTTTCTCTCTGACTGTTTTCAATGCATTTTTCAAAAACTTAGACAATCAATTGTATGAAAACTGACTCACTTCTCTGCTTCCATTTCTAATGCTGGTTAAAGTAACCTAATTTTCTGTATAGTAAAGTCAAATCCATAATGGAAAAATCAGCATTTTTTAAGTGTAAGGGGTTTTCTCTATTAAACTTCACCATAGCAACAGCATCTCTGTACACATGGTAATAGTTTAGAGAGCATATTTTATTGAGTGAAATCTGATGATGGAAAGTAGAAATAATGCAGTTGGTGTTTAGACATTATTTTTAGGGTTCTTTTTACTTGAGCTATTCTGTTGTGCTTTTTCAGAATAATTTGTTCTTCCTGCTCTCCAGGTTAAGAAAATGATGCTCAAAGTACCCTACATTTCTTAGGGAGGCAAAATAATAGTGGGTAGATATGTTATGGGTTTAACAGTATCTATTACAAAAAAATAAAATAAAATAATTGGGCTGGGGATTTAGTTCAGCAGTTTGGTGGCCTGCCTCGCAAGCGCAAGGACCTGAGTTTGATCTCCGGTACAACAAAAAATAAAAATAAATAAAAATAAAAACAGTATCTATCAAAAAGTGTGTTGAAGTTTTATCCCCTAGTATCTCTGAATGTGATCTTATTTGAAAATAAGATAATTTTAGATGCATTTATTAAGATGAGACCACAGGGAAGGTCTTAATCAAAGAGAACTACAATTCCTATGGTAGGATAATGTCAAGACAAACACACAAGCAAAAGGCCCTGGGATGACAGAGGTGGATGGTTCAGGGCAAATGATGCTAAACATTATGACCACCAACAGGAGCTAGGAAGAGGCAAGAAAGGGGTCCGTTTGGAGTTCCAGAGAGAATGCAGTCCTTTTGACACTTTGATTTTGGATTTCCAGCTTCCAGAGGTTCTAGTGAAAAAATTTCGTTTCTCATAAGAGACTGAACTATGGTACTTTGTTGATGAAGCCCTAGGAAACTAACAAGGTGCAAGGATGGAGAGTAAAACAGATCTGGAGTTCAGTATCACCGCTAGCACCTGCCATCTGAGTGGTTTCGGGCAAGGTGATTTACTTCTCAGAGCCTGTTCCTCCAATTATAAAGTGGGAAAAATAATTGTTATATTTCAAGTCTGTTCAAAAAATTTAAAAATATTTTGCACAAATCCCTGAATAATATAAATCAAGAATTAACTAAGAGGACATCATTGTGGCACTTGTGCATTGGAGTATTGAGTGGCAAAAGAATATTCTGGATATCATTGTGGTAGCTTTGAACTGCAGAAAGCATTTTTTAAAAACCCTTATATTTTTGTAAATCTCTCCAGGTATCTCAGTAGTCTCCTATACAGACAATAATGACTCCATATTCAGACAAATTGCCTATGTAGTTTTGGAGTTGGACTAGGAAAATTCAGCTATGAGAAGAGACAGTTGACCAACTAACACATACAAAAAAATAGTTACTGAGCACTTAGTGTAGTCTTTGGTAGAGGTCAATCCTAGGAGTTGAAAAGCAGAATAAGGTGAAGTTTTCTCATACCTGACTTACAGGCTGGATCTAGTGATGAGTCTTGAATTTAGTGTAGTAAGGATGCTCAGGAAATCCGGAGTGGTGGCTTCTCTGTCAGCCTGGGAACCAGGACAAGCTACTGGAGAAGATGCTCTTTCAGCTGAGCCCCCAGATATCACCACTAATTATTCAGGTGAATCAGTTGAATGAGGACATTTTTATAAAGCAGTTGTAACCTAGATGCAAAGATCCTGATAGGTCGGCTTCCTGCAGAGTTCTCAGCAGACAGCAGTTCTGTGGTTGTACCTCTCTGTTCTTGTGGATTTTGGGAAATAACTTTCCCAGACCTGGAAGCTCTTATCTAAGACAACTGAATGTTCCTTTAAAACCTTGCTACTAATTCTGGTCTTCAATTTGTTCCATTAAATGCTTTTATCATATTTTTAAGTTGAAAATCAGCCTTCTGCACAAATAAAAAAGCAGTCTATCATGGATTGTGTTTCTCTTGCATAAGTGTATCATGTAGAAAAGAGACAACCAACCATGGAGAAGGATTTCTAAAGGTCTGGTACTTGTTGTTCTGGCTCACATCAACTTTCAGTATATCTTCCTTATTGTCTTTCTCCATTCTGTAAGCTGGTGTTGATATCCAAGGTATAGCACACACTATATATGTCCTTCCCATGTGCCCTAAACCCTTAATATTTAAGCATGTGCTAACCCATATTCCAACTAGTAGCACCTGATAATCTCTGCATGAAGGTTTTCTCTGTCCACTGGAGACTTCTTTGCCCATATATGCATCTGGCTGGACATACCAGGAAATCAGTGCCTCCCAACATTTGGGAACAACTTTAAGCCAATGACTGCTTGAAGTTAATGATAAATATTTCAGCTCCTTTTACTTTGAGGAAGGTAAGATTAAAACACATATTCTCTACTATCATCTTCATTGTCTTATTTACCTCTACCTCATTTTATCCTCACAACATGCTCTGTTATGCAGAACCTTCTTTATAAACATTTTACAGAGAAAAAACTGAGGAACTGAGAGGATAGGAAAGATTTTCCAGATCATACTGCTAAGAAATGTTGACATCTTGATTTTTACAACACGGAGGTGAGCTTGCAAGACTGCACTACTGGCCAGGATACTGACTCACTGAGCCTCCACACCATGGTAGACCCACAAAGGGTTACATCACCTTGATTTTTATCTTAATGCTTACAATGAATTTCAAGGTCATTCTCAATTTTCAAATGAATGTACAAGGGCTCAGCAAGATTAAGAAGTGGCAAAGTCTGTATTCATAATCTGATCCTCAGAATACTCTCTTCATTTTAGGATTGTGATGTACTTTATCTAAAGTCCACAGTGCTTTTAAGAATAAGAAGAGACCTTATTAACAAATTATGATGGGGTAATAATCCCAAACCACTGGAATTCTTCACAATCCTCCACCCTAGTGAACTTGACAAGCTGATGATATTTTACCTCAATCTTTGAAAAGTTCTACCGAGGGATGCACAGTATAAATATTTTTCAGGGTTTTATGAGCTAATATTGTCCTCTTCCCTTCTCCCTACCTGTGTATATCCTCTGCCAGTCTCCTTTGCAAACAACTTCCTCTTCTCTACTTTAAGTCTTTGAAATAATAAAACAGAAATACCACAATTAGATCTTTCAAATGTATTTTCTTCAAGTGTGAAATGTTGCCTTATTGGAATCTGAGAGAAAATAACACCCTTTCAACTAGAATAACAAAAGCGGAGAGGAGAACATGGTCAGGACTAATAATTTAAAGAGAAGTTCATAGGTCTGCTGATCTCATGACTAAGAAGCAATTTGCTCTCTGCATTTGAAGGGGTAAGGAAACAGTCCTCAGAAACAGCTGTGCACAGGATCTCTTCTGGATGTAAAGACAATACATATGTTCTGTTTTCATCCCAGACCTACTACTGAATTGAATCTTCAATGAGAGGACCCTTTGGAGTCTGTCTCTTTTTAGAGCCTCAGTGATCCATAGCCAAAAAGAATAAATCAATATAAAGCCTCCCCTCCATCAGTCCCAGCAGGTTTTTCTTGCAGAAACTTGGAGTGTACATGCTGGTGTTCATCCTGCATGTATAATAGTTACAAACAGCCCATCCTGGCTTTTCTTCAACATATTTCAGGCAGAAGATTTTTGGTTGTATTTTTAATCTAAAATGGCCAATTTATATCTCATACTTGTTTAGATATTTGCAATCTCTTTAATCTCTTTATTTCCTACATCTTCTAATACCTATGTATACACACACAAACATACATGTTTATATATGGTTAAAATTTAGTGAGTATATATGTACAATCTCAAAAACTCAAATAATATACTGTATGTATATATACTGAATTATTTTGAGATTTAAAATAAATATCTCCTTTCTTATTAGAAAGAATTTTTGTTTTGATCTATTTTCAGTATTATGAAAGATCTCTTGAAACGATTCTTGATTTCTACTTAAAATATTTATAATAAACATCTGGTAAATAATTTTTGTTTGTTTTTGGTACCGGGGATTGAATTCAGGACCTTGCATCTGCAAAGCAGGTGGCAGAACCATCTGGTAAATAATTTTCAAGATGTCCTATACATTAATTTTTTGAAGAATAATGTTTTATTTCATTTCCCAGTTTTTAAAAAAGGTTATGAAAAATTTAAAACACAGCATAATTGATAGAATTTTAGAGTAAACACTAATATATACCAACTACTTCTATTCTACCTTGAATATTCTACTCCACTATGCTATCACATATCTACTCACCCATCCATGCATCAATGTATATAGTCTATTTTACTTTAACATACTTTGTAGTATATTTACACATTGATTTTAACCAATTTAATTGCCATTATTAATGCTTGTGATGACAAGATACTTGAAATATATATATTGTGATTCAGGTAACCAAGTTTTCATTCAAAATAATTTTATGATATAAAATAGGCTCTGTCCTGAGGAAGTAAAGCAATACACTCTCTTGCTGGAAATGATATTTAAGGTATACTATTAAGTCTCTATATAATGTAATGTATGTTTTTGTTCTAACATTTAATCACTCAGGTAATTCAATCTGAAAATGTCAAACTTTTGAACAAAGAATATTTAGTAAGTTATTATTATTAGTCCATTAACATTTGGGGACAGATAGTTGAAAGCCGAACTGTCAAGAATTGGCTTGCATCTGATTACTGACCTTGTTTGTGATTTTACAGTATGGCTTAGGTGCATTTAGGATGCATACTAGGAAGAAAAAGGATGATGTCTCTGTTCTAGAATATTCAGAAAAATAAAGAATATAAATGATCAGAAATTTCTATTTACTTTGTATCAAATTACCTAGCTGTTTCCAATAGTAAAAGAACCTTACCAAATTGAAGGGCAAATTTGTGGTCTGTTTATATTTTATAGATAATCATAACATCAATAAAAGTCATTGCAGCACACATACCTAAAAACAATTTTTGCCACCAAGTAGAAAACATTAAAGTAATATTAAGCTTCTCTCTTAAAAACGATAAAACAGCAGATCATGGTCTGTAGTGTCTGGCAGTGATGCTATGGTGCTAATATGGCATTTTTTCAGTACTACTTTTTGAAAATGCAAATAACAGAAGGTTTTTCTAAAACAAGAACTTTTTGTATAGGTATTGTTTAAGGACAAGATAGAATGGTTCTCTTCTCAAAGTATTTCCCTCATCAGCCTAAAATCCCACTGTCACATTTCCTGTTCTTTTGGGAAAAACTGGGTAAAGCACCAGAATCTTCGGTGTTATTCTCTCAACTGTAGAGACAGGATCCTTCACTCAAACCCAGCCCTATGTCACCATGTTGGATGAGGAGGCCTAGCAGAACAACAGAGGACACATCTTCTCAATAGGTAGAAACTAACATTAGTCTTGCTGCTATAGGCTTGGTGCCTTGGTGTATTGGAAATTCAGACTCACTCAGTCTTCAGCCCTCTAAATCATCCTTTTGCCAGCTTCCATGTATTTGGTGCCTAATTTGTCTGTATTTTCTGACTCACCAATTTTCTGCCTAGTACAGTTCCTTGAGTTGGAGGTTGGCTTGATGACAGGTGGCTAGGGTGGTGCTAGTTCCCTGTCTCTTCCTCTCTCTCAAACCCTGAGATTTGTTGTTCCAGATTATTTTGCAGATGCCCCTTCACACAGATAAATAATTGGAAATGATCACCCAATCAGTAGAGTGAATTTAAGGACAGCTTATATTTAGACTGCCTCCCACCCTGCCTCCCAGCCACTGGATTTGAATCCTTGCAGAGTGATTTGAATCCTTGCTTTAATGGAGCTTGAGCTTGGGACAGAGTTTAGAGGTCTTGTTGCTGCCTACCCTTTTTGCATGAGTCCTCATATCACAGCTTTAGCTTCTACCATCTCTTTTGATTCATGTAAAGCTCTAGGCAAAGTCAATTTGTCAAATACTCATCCTGAGTATTTGAGAACATGAGCTATAGTCTGACAAATCATATTTTGGCTTTGCCAATTATCAGCTATGACATTTTGCTGGTTCTTTAAACTCTTTAAATTTCAGTTTCTCCAACTGGAAAATGAGGTTGCCATAGCACCTTCTTCATTGTATATTTATGATTATTTGACTTAGATAAATTGAAAAGTTCATATTACATTATAATGGACAGTAAGAGTTGAGGAAATGGAAGTGTAAAACAAAAATTAAAAGTATTAATATTATTGTGATATTCAAGCCATTTATAAAATAAATTTAGTTCTAATGCTTAAAAATACATTTTTTCTCACTAATACATTTTTTGAACCTTTGCTACCCTAACATTATTCAGCTACCTGACAAAGCACTGTGAACCTGATACTTGGGAGGATTATGGACAAGAAAACTGGAACAAACTTCCCTTATTCCTTCCTTAGTCTCTTCACCCTACTGTAGGGAACAGGGAGAGGGGACATTACCAGAACCCCTGCAGTGAGTCCCAGTCTCATGTGAGCCACTACAACACAAGCAAATTAAAGAAAACAAAATGTAGAGAAGAAGCTGGGTTCTAAGCTTGATTAATGCTCTTCTGGGCAGCAAAGACCAAGGCACCCTGAGCTTGCCACTGTTTATTGGATTCATAGTGAGTGTCAGGTGACTCAGAAGGCAGTATAATCCTAAATTGATACGGATATTATAATTGTAGGAAACATCAGATGACCTGTAGGGTTTTGGTAACCCTATGACCATGAGGGTCTTAAGCTAATGAGGATTTTAGGTTGATTAGGATGGTGAGGTGAGCAAAACAGTCTTAAAAAAACAGCAGCTGGGATGAGTTAAGCTGACAAGGAATTTGTCCCTCCCCAGGTGAAACCTTTTTTCTTGTTTCTCAAGGAACCAGGATGTCTTCACATGTTGTAATCTTGCCCTTAAACATCACAGCATCACAGACTATTAAGGCCTCAGACAGCCCTGATCATAATTTAATTGCGAAATTATTTTTTCCCCAAAGTTATGTAGAATTGCTCCTGACACCCTACAATTCACTAATCATTTACTCAGCCATGGTTTGTTTTTTATTCATCCAAAAAGTATGTACTTGCCATTGCTCTAGTCATGAGGCTTGGTGGGGTAAAATAGAATTTATAGGGTATATGAATGAGCTAGATTTTCCTACAGGGATAGGTATCAAGTAAAGAAATGTGATCATAGAGAGCCTTCACATTTGCAAGTTAAGACCATTCTGGTGACAATGTGGGGACAGCAAGAGAGAGACCACCAAACCTGTATAATGGCAGATACCATGCAGGACCATGACCTTGTGCTTTTGTGCTGCCTGGAATGCCCTTCCGTGCTCCTTCTCCAGACTCTCCTCCTTTGAATGACTTCTCAGACTGTCTCAAAACCAAGGGGCTCTACTCTGCACTCCCCAGAACCGTGCTTACCCCAATCTTAGCACTTACCAGGACATACCAAGATGATATAATTTCTAACTTGTCATTCCCACTAGGTTATAAGCCCATTGAGGGTAGGATTTGTATGTCATTTGCTATGTGTCTCCAAAGCCCATCTTAGTGCACACTGCATAATAGATGTTCAACTAATATTTAATTAATAGTAAGGTATGCTAGTTGAAGGATAACTCTACCCATGAACATCATGGTTGAATAGAAGAAAGATGTCAATAAATTATTACAATGCAATGGGGAGTTGAAATCTAGACATTTCTGTATGAGTATAATAAATAGAATGAGTAACGAAATGGAGGATGAATTATGATAAAATTCCTGAAGAAGGTTAGTTTCACCTAGCAGGTGAACAGCAATGTATCAGTCACTGCAGTTGATTAAAAAAATAAAAATCAGGTTAGTAAAGATTGATTGGGCAGCATCATGTCTGGAGCCTGATAGAGTCTGTCAGGTATTCAGGCCTAAGAATCAGGACTGCTATGTACAATGCCATCTGTGGAAACCACATCCAAGGGACAAGTTGATTCTTTGGCTTCAGAGAAAGTGCCAGTAGGCTCAGAGCCTTAAAGGAGCTCCACTTGTAAGTGGTGAATCCCCACTGATAGACCATACGTACAGGCAAAGATCACTGCTCAATTACCATCCAGTGTTGAGAGTGGAAGGCTCATTTGTCATTATTACAAGTCTGTTTTATATTTTACTTTTTGAGTCCAATCCTTTTGCATTATACTTTGTCAAAGACTTATGGCAATAGTGTCTTATGTGATGTGTGATTTCCCTCAGAATTCTTGGATGGAATTTGTCTAGGATTTTGGTACTTAGAGCTCACTTAAAGTTGTGACACGCACGAGCACAGTCTTCTCTATGCTTACAATATTTTTTAGATAAATGTATTAATTATTAGATTTCTTTTGCTTTTTTGGTTCCAGGGATTGAACTCAGGACCTTGCATTTGTGAGGCAGGTGCCTTGCCACTGAGCTAAATCCCCAGCCCTCTTTTGCTTTTTGTTACTTTGGTTGATTGGGTTTTTGACAGTACATATTGGGGTAGCAAGTCATCGCCTTATTTTTAGAACAGCACTAACTCAGATTAATGTTCCCATCTCAGGAGATCCATCTAGTGGGAAAAACAATTTGACAGGATAAGGTAAGTAGGGCAGGGAGGGAGGGGACAGAAATTGAGAAATAATATAATTATAATCTGTGATAGTGAAAATGATCTCTTTTTATTTTAAAACTTTAAATTTGCATCTCTTGGGTGTCAAAGTCATTGCAAACGTGCTTATTCTAACTTTTCAAATCTAAATGGAAAAGACAATGATATGAACATGGGCAGATCAGTAAGGAGAAATAAAAGCCCTTATGGTAATCTTGTCTCTTCTGTGCTTTCACCCAGTCTCCCATGATCTCTTTGTCTCCCTTCCTCTTTTGTTCTCCCTTCTTCTCTTTGATCAGTTGTTCTTCAGGCTAAATAGCTTGCAAGGATTTGCTTTAGTATTACTAGGATAAGGTGAGCTGAAAAGAGAACTTGGAGTATGAGGGCTGCAGGAAGTCAGAGGCAAGAACACCAGTTGAACTAGCCTTTGGTTCCAGTCTCTGCCACTAGGTGTCGGTAAGTAATCTAATTAAATATCCAATTTATGGCCCCAACAAATGAGGAGACATTAAACTGAGTGAAGCAGAAATAAAAATTAAGGTCATGCGGCCCAAATGAAATCCTGCAGATTATTTGCAACAGCTATTTCAAAACAGCAGGATGAGTCCTTGGAATATGAATTGCAAAGTTCTTAAATTAACAAGAGAACATTTAGTGACTTAGTCTTTACTGGGAAAAATTAATAAATCCTATTTTATGTGTCCTTCCTTTTTTTTCCTCCTATTTCTTCCTTCTATTAAATTGGGCATCCTGCGGCCTGCATTTCATGGGCATAACTGGATTTTTATGTGTTTTATGATATTGGCTGGGCTGTTAGCATCTTCAGAGGCCTACTCTACTTTAATCCTTCATTTCTTCTGATATTTTATTGCTAAACTTTCTCAGATCCTATTTTAATGGTGCTGACCTGAACTACCTGGAAAAACCTAGCACATATGCATAGGAATATGTTTGACTGAACTCTCATTCATCCTTCAAGACTCACATCCAGTATTTTCCATGCTGCCCTACCAAACCTGACCACAGACAGATACTTCTTCATTCCTAGACAGAACTGCATATTTCCCATGTGACATTTCCCTTCCGATGTGGTAATTAATTCTCATGTACCTCTCTTCTCTATGACTATGAGTTCCTAAAGTACAAGAGCCAGTCAGAAGCCCCTGGCCAGCTCTTGCTGCTGCTGGCATGTTGCTAGTGGCTATGTCACCCCTGCAGTTCATGGTAGGTCAGTGCACAGTTGCAGCTCCCATGAGCATTTCATGAAAATCCTCTAGTGGGTCTCTGGTCATTTCAGCCGGAATCAAACTACTTGTATGTTTTGTGTTCTATAATGTTGCATCCTTACAATAATTACTAAATTGATGTGGGAAGACATTTTGCTTTATGTTTGTGTGTGTATTTGAATGGTGCTTTCAAATGTTTGTACAAGAAGTTAGTTATTCATCTGTTGCCAATCCAGTTAAAAATAGTTGCCCAGCAAAGAAGTTATATTTATAAAAGATGCTAAATAAATACTTGATAGTAAATTTCTAAACAAATCACTGCACTTTCTTTTCTGAGAGAAATAATTTGAGATTAAGTAATGTTTTTGTAAATACTTTATTATAACTTGCAGAGTCAAGCAAATATTTCAAAACACTACCAGTAGTTACATTTAAATTTTCTCTCTCCATAATTTTTAGAAATATAAATTACTGTGGGAAATTCACAACACAGTGAAACTATCATGCATTTATGAAAAGCTTTCTTGATACCTGGTACTAAGTTGCGGGAGGGAGGATTTATCCAAATGCTAGATTTGTCCCTTAAGAAGGTGACAGTTGGTGGGGTCGTAATGCAATGAATTGAAGTTTAGTTTGCTAAGAGCCAGTAACCAAAGAGTTAATGAACCTCACAAGAAACCGCTGGGCAGGTTTCATTGAGCATCCTGACATTCAAAGGAGAATTTTACTATCTACAAAGTAAGAAAACTTTATAGCGCCCATTTAATGTCTCAGTTAAGTGAAAACATAACTCAGGCAACATCTATATAGAGTTTTAAAAACTAGGAGTTATAAGATTGTATTAACTCTCTAGCTGTATCTTTTACTCTAAATGATAATTATTTGAATAAATCCAAATGGCTGTTTTTTCTCATGCCCCTAACTTAATGGATTTCAAAGTTTGGCCCACTTCAAAATCATCAGTGTGATTATTAAAATACAGATTTCCTCCTAAAACTTAATGAACTTAAATTTTCAGGGACACGGAAGCAATGTTATTCTAACAAAGTTCCCAAATTATTTTGGTTTAAGAAAGATGACAAAAGCAATTTTATAACTGTGAGGTAAAACTTGGCTTTGTAAGGCATGCTTTAATTGCTACCAGTATTATGTTCTGATCTACTACCAAATATTCCTCTTGAGGGGAGATGAGGAAATGTAATATTTATGAGCCACTATTCTATTTTAGTTTTAGGTTATACATACAAAGTTTTATCATAAAATGCAGCACCAAGAAGACTCCATTCCAGAGATGGGGAATTTGATCAGTGTAAACAGTTAATAAGAAGTAAAATCAGTCATAAATCTGCTGGGCCCCTCATCCCTATCCATTTAAATATAGCCAATTTATGCCTAGAGAGAGACTTTTTAAAAATGCATTTCCTGGAAGACAACTATTTAAACCATTCCAATTAAAAAGGAAAGATGTGGACTTCTCACTGGTGTGCTCTGTATGGGCTGGTGACAACTCATTTGGCAGGGTAGAGGATACTCCCTATGCTGTCGCGTCTCCTCTGCCTTCATCCAGCCATTGAGCCTGTATCAGAAGCAAATGTAGGCAATTCTAAATCACTTGCAGACACATCTAAATCCTAGAACTCGCCACGCCCCTTAGCTGGTGTTACTGAGTTCCCTTGAGCATACATTTTAAGACCTCCCACCCCTCTTTTTCAGGCAGGATCTTACTATGTAGCCTAGGCTGGCCTTGAACTAACAGTGATCCTCCTGATTCAGCCTCACAAATGCTGGGATCACAGGTGTGTGCCACCATGACTGGCATGACATGCATTTTAAAGGTGGAGTGGCTTGGGTTTCTGTGCACAAATCCTTCCTTTTGCAAATAGGCAATTGAGGCGTAGCCATGTGCAGAGAAGGAAGCTTGTGACACACTTAATCTTTATACTTAGGCTAGTTCACTTATGCCTGAGGACAATCTCCGGAATGAATTTGAATGAACTTGAACTTACAATTACTGCTCTTGCTGATGCCTAGAAAAGTTAAAAGAATAGCAGTGCTTGGGACCAGAGATGATCCAGAAACTAATGGTGCAAAACTTCTTATGCTTAGCTACAGGGCGATCAAAACCCTGTTAGCTGAGTCTGCTATGGTTGTCATTGACTACTGGCATAATAAAGGGCTATGGATTTCTTTTCCTTTGCTGAGCAGCTCAGGAGATAGCTTCCTGTTGTAGGACACTGTTGAGGTAATATTTGCAAGATAGAATTTTGCAAGTAGATTTTCACGCAGTATTTGTTATCAGAAATGGTACAGTAAGCTTTTTCTTTAATTTATATTAGCAATTGTAATGAGAACACTGAATTCAAGGGCTGGCATTTTAAAAATGAAGAAGTTAAAAATCATCAAAAACCAAGAAAGGAGAAAGAGAGAGAGAGAGAGAGAGAGAGAGAGAGAGAGAGAGAGAGAGAGAGAGAGAGAGAGAGAGAGAGAGAGAGAAAAAAAAAAAAAAAAAAAAAAAAAAGGAAAAAAAAAAT
>NW_022900927.1:32703470-32790088 GCF_012274545.1 Fukomys damarensis | reverse complement strand
GAGAATGAGAGAGAGAGAGAGAGAGAAAAAAAAAACAATAAGAAATAGAAAGGGAAAGAAAGGCAACTTTAAAATTCATCCTCTAAGTTTTTTTCAAATGAAATCATTGTTACATAGATTCAAGTGTTTATATCATTAAAAAATAAACATCATCCATGGAATCTCTAATCAAACTTTTTCCGTTCTTGCATTCGCCTATGTTTAAATAGGTCAGCTTTGTTCATATATATGTGTGTGTGTATCTTACTTCCAGAATGACACATTACTGTGTCTGTATTAACAGAGCGATGAAGCAATCCTTTTCTTCAACTGGGACAAAGGTCATGAAAAGGCCACTTTATCTTCTCCAAAGTGTCCCCTGACAATTTCTCTACCATTTTTCCTCCTAGAAATCTTTATTATTTTTTATGTACAATACGATCATCATTTTCCTGAAAATGATAACTGGTAGTTCCAGTTTTAATGTTAGTTTTTCAGCTTCCTAGTTCAGGAAGCTTCTATTTTGGTGCTGAAGAACCTGATTTAACTGGGCCCCTCAACGGCCTTTTCTCAACAGGCTGCACAGGGCGCTAAACTTGCCAATGGTGTAACAGCAGAAATCTGCCAAATGGGCAGTTTGGAGCTGGCAGAGATGGTGGGAATTTCCTGGGTGGTGTTCTGGATGGCCTGTCCTGTCTGGTCTGTCTTCGTCCCGTTGTCACTAAAGCTCAGCCTTCCTCCAAGGTAACTGTTATGGGTTGTCCACTCCGCAGTGCTAGTTCTGACCAGTAACTTAGTGATCGGACCCAGAGGAAATGTCGGATCTCTGTCAATTCTTTAGGAAAGTCCTTGCATAGGGATGAACTGTGTTCTAACTTGGCTACTAACTTTTGTAATCAGACCTTGGTAGGATTAGACTGTATTTCTACAGATAAAAAATAAATGGAAAGGTGAAGGTTTTCTCTGAATAAAATTGGACCACCACTTGTTAATACATGGTCACACACACACAGTTATATAACAATATTTGATCAGAAAAGATAGCTACAGAGGGAAGCGTAAGAAAGGAACTTGTTCTTCTCTTTGCATTTGTCCAGAAAAAAAAGGGGGTCCATTTGTAGTGTGTGTGTGTGAGTTTGGTATACAGTGTTAATCTTATTTTATTCAGAGCTTCATCATTTTGTATTTGCCATCATTTAGAGCATGGAGAAGAAATATTTGCCAGATTTTTTTTTTATTTACTTGATATTCTGCAGTGACTCTTAACTTCTCCTTCTACCTTCTACTCTGTCCTCATAGGATTAGAAGATGCTAATCTGAGTGTCCTTGAGACTAACCAGTGATTCTCTATTTCCTCCTTCATAATGTCTTGTGACCCTGTATGATTTCATTCAGGCCAGCATATATCCAGGTAATGGGCAACACTTCCTAACTTCCCTGGCAGCTGGAGGAAGCCAATAAGAGCAAGCAGGAGTTGTTAGGCGGGGTCCCCAGGGGAGAACTCAAACAGCTAGAAGACATGTCCTTGTACTGGCCCTTCTTTTTTTACTGCCTAGAATGTGGATACCATATCTGGAGCTACAGTGGATATTTTGAAACCTTCAGGTGACCTTGAAAATGTAAGCTACAGGCAAAGTATACAGAGGAGTTAGAAACGAAGATCCTGTCCTTGGTGATTGTGGAGCACATTAGCAACCCTGTCTTGCCTATCTTCAAATCAGGTCCAGGGACTCCCAGCCCAACAAGCATTTCAGCTTCACCTCTCCTTTGGCAGGTTGCTCCCAGGAAAGACTGGAGGTGCAGGCAGTGGGCATATGTCCTCCACAACTTGAAGTCACATGGCCCCTTTTCTCAGGGCACCTGCCCAGCAGTAAGGAGCAGGGATGAAGCAAGGAAGGGTTAAAGAGAGCACGCTGTAATTCTGCCTGCTTGTTTTGGCATCTATACTACGTGAATCTTGGATAGTTTTATGTACATCAGGAATCAGTTTTAGGAGGAATTTTATTTAGGAGAAAGTACATTTGTGCTTTGTGAGTAGTCACAATTTACACGGTGTTTGAAACTGAGGATTTGGTGTACTTCCTAGGCTGTTCCTCCTTTGCACAGAAGGTTGAACTAATAATGATTACTATGAAAGAAGTACAGTACAGTGTCCTTCCACATTTCAGGGTCTTAATCTTTCAGCTTATTGCCTTAAAAGCTGTAGGAAAAGGATTAAGGTCTTTTTTTGTATCACCAAAAGTAATTTTGACAGCATCTCATTATTCTGCTTAGTGAGGTGAAGTATGTTCAACCTCATTTTCCAAAAGGGTCATGTGAGTCAATTACTTTGTGGATTATTTGGAATATGAATTTAGTATTCAGGCCTCTACGATTATGGGTGATAGCCTAGAGTTTGAATCTCAAAGCAGTGAGTATATATGAGTGCATATGCCTATGTATGTATCTGTCTATCTGTCTTTGTGGCCCAAGTTTGCCCTCATGGATGACACACACAGATCCAGGTGCATCAAATGCACCCCTCTTACTATAAGAAGTGATCACCTGTATGTATGTTTAAGACAACTGCCACACGTGACTCTGTATACAGCCCCAAGTGTTCAGTGTTGCCTATTTCATAAAAACAAAGCAGAACAATGGCAACAAAAAACTTGTCTTTTTGTAATTCTTTGCTGGAAGACACAAGCATTTCAAAAATATAATCAGGTCTTATCACCAACAAGGGTGCAGGTATTGTTCTATTCTTATAAATTAGGAAAGGGAGGAAGTACAAACTAAGTGACTCAGGATTACAAAGCATTTGTAAAACTTGGGTTCCCATTTGCCTTCAGTTTAGTTTAAGGTAATTTGTCAAAGTGGATGTTAATTTTTTTCTCATATCATTTTTTTGTACTGAGATCTGATTCACAGTATAAATTCACTTGTTTGAAGTATACAAATCAGTTGGGTTTTTTTTTTCCATTAAGCTTACTGGTACACTTACATTCATCATTAGGATCTTGTAACTTTACATGATATATTTTGGTTCTTATTTTCTCCCCATTGCCCTGCCCTCCTGTCACCCATTTCACATGTTCCTATTTACAAAGACTTTGTTTCCATTTTTTTTTGCTTTTCTCATATTTCTCTCTTTTCCCATATTTCCTTTCCCCTACATTTCTCATGTCCCATTCTCCACTAGCCATTTTCTTCCTATTTCACAGACATTATATGATTTGAACCTTATTTACACTTTCAGTTTTTCAAACCAGAGATACTAATTGGTATTTACTCATGTGTCATATTTATTTCAATTAAAAGTATAGCCTCAATGTGCATCCATTTAGCTACAAATGATTTTAGGTCTCATTTTTTATGGCTGAGTAGTACTCCACTTCATAGAAAAACCACATCTTCTTTATCCAGTCTCCAGTTGATGGGCAACTGGGCTGTTCCCAAGTTTAAATTATTACAAACTGTGCCACTAGAAACATGGATGTGAATATATCTTTGTGGTATGGTTCTTTTAATTCTTTTGGAAATATACAGAGCAGAGGGATAGCTGGGTCAAATAGAACTTCTAATCCTAGTTCTTTGAAATATCTCTATATTGATTTCCACAGTGGTTGCATCAGTCTGCACTCCCACCAAATGAAGAAGGAAAGGTTCCTTTTACCCCACAGCCCCACCAACGTTTGTTATCACTTGATTTCTTGATAGAAGCCATTGTTTCTGGGCTAAGGTGGAATCTCAGTGTTGTTTTCATCTTTATCTCTCAAATGACCAGTGATGTTGAACATTTTTTCATATATTTATTTGCTGCTTTTACTTCCTTGTCTGAGAAATGTCTGTTCATTTCAGATGCCCATTTTTGAATTGGGTCTTTACATTTGGGGATCTTTTTTTATTTTATTTTTTTGAGTTCTTTATGTATTCGAGATAGTAGTCCTTTGTCTGAGGATCAGCTGGTAATTTTTTTCCCCATATTGTAGGTTGTCTCTTACCCCGTTGGTGGTTTGTCTTGCACTGCAGAAATTTTTTAATAGGATGAGATCCCAGTTGTTGATTATTTGTGCAAGTTCCTATGCTACTTGTGGATTTGTTCAAGTCTTTTCCTATGCTAATGTCTTCAAGAGTTCTACCTCGCTTATCTTCCAGCAAAGTTAGTGTTTCTATTTTGATATTTAAATCTTTAATTCACTTGGATTTTAGCTTAGTTCATGGTGAAAGATAGGGATCTGGTTTTAATCTTTGGTAAGTTTAAATCCAGTTTTTCCAAAACCATTTATATATATTATTTTTTGGTACTGGGGACCAAACTTGGGTCCTTGTGCTTGTGAGGCAGAGGACAGAACCACTGAGCTAAATCCCCAGCCCTTAGAACTATATTTCTCACCATGCACTAAACTAAATTTGAAATAGATTAAAGGTCTAAATATTAAAACAGAAACCGTGAACTAGCACAAACAATTAACAAGTGGAATCTCTTTTTATTAAAACACTTCTGCCCAGTGAGAGAAACAACCAATAGCATGAAAACTTTCACCAGCTGTTCCTTAAACCAAAGGTCTACTGTCTAGAATGTATAACGAACTTTAAAAAAAAAATCAGACCTCTCAAATATAATTTCAAGTTGGGAATTATGATACCCCCTTCCATGTCTCTGTTGCCTAGAATAGCTTTTGCTATTCCAGGTCTTTGCTGGTTCCAAATGAATTTTTGGATTGTTTTCTCTAGTTATGTGAAATGTACTGTTGGGATTTCAACTGGGATTGCATTAAATCTGTAAAGCAGTTTTGCAAATATGGCCATTTTCACTATGTTCGTTCTTCCTACCCAGGAGCAAGGGATGTCTTTCTATTTTCTAATATCCTCTTTGATCTCTTTCTTCAGAGTGCTATAGTTTTCTGTGTAGAGGTCTTTTGTCTCCTTTGTTAGATTGATTCCTAGATATTTCATTTTTTTTGGATGCTATTAAGAAAGGGATTATTTCCCTAATTTATTTCAGTGAATCTATTATTAGTGTACAAGAAGGCTATTGTTTTTTAAGTGTTAACATTGTATTCAGCTACTCTACTGAATCTGTCAATTAAGTCTAGAAGTCTTTTGCAGGAATTTTTGGGTCTTCTATGTAAAGTATCAAATTGTCAGAAAATAATGACAGAATGATGGTTTAACTTCTTCCTTTACTATCTTTATTCCTTTATTTTCTTTCTCTTGTCTAATTGCTATGGCTAATGTTTCCAGAACTATATTGAAAAGGATTAGTGACAGTGGACATTCTTGTCTTATTCCTGAATTTAGTGTGACGGTTTTCAGTTTTTGACTATTTGGTGCTATATTGACTGTTGGCTTTTCTTAGCCTTTATCAAATTGAAATTAAGACCATCTAGGGCTAGGGATTTGGCTCAGTGTTTCCAGAACCTGCCTCACAAGCAAGTGCAAGGACCCAAGAAAAAAAGGAAAAAGAAAAAAGAAAAGAAAGAAAAACCAAAGCAACCACAACAACAACACAAAATCTATTCCAATTTTCTACAGTTTTTTTTTAAAATCATGAATGGGTGTTGAATTTGGTCGAATACTTTTTCTGCATCTATTGAGATGATCATATGGTTTTTGTCCTTGACTTTGTTAACTTAGTGTATTATATTTATTGATATATGTATGTTGAACCATCCTTGCATCCCTGAGATAAATCCAACTTGGTTAGGATGTATGATCTTCCTGATGACCTTCTGTATTCTGCTTGCCAGTATCTTATTGAGGATTTTTGTGTCTATGTTCATTAGGGAGATTGACCTGTAGTTCTCTTTTTTGGTTGAGTCTTACTTTGGTTTTGGAATCAAAGTAACACTTGCTTCTAGGAATGAATTTGGAAGTATTGCTTCCCTTTTAATTTCACTGAAGAGTTTAAAAAGTAGTGGCAATATTTCTTCTCTAACTGTCTTGTAGAATTAATTCATCAGTGAAGCCATCAAGTCCTGGGATTTTCCTTGTTGGTAATGTTTTAATTACATTTTCAATTTCACTGAACTTAATTGGTTTATTTAGACTTTTTGTGTCTTCTTCACTCAACTTTGGAAATTCATATGTATCTAGGAATCTGTCGAATTCCTGTTTTCATTTTATTAGAGTACAGATTTTTGAAGTAGGTACTGACGATCCTCTGGATTTCTGGTGGATCTGTTGTGACTTCATCTTTTTCATTCCTAATTGCATGAATCTGAGCCTTTTCTTTTTTTGATAAGGTTGGCTAAGGGATTTTCATTTTTATTTATTCTTTTGAAAAACTAACTCTTCCATTCTTTGATTTTTTTGTATCATTCTCTTAGTCTCCATTGCACTGATTTCTGCTCTGATCTTTATAATTTTCTCCCTTCGATGAGCTTTGGGTTTGTCTTTCTCTTCTTTTTCGAGGAGCTTAAGGTTCAGCATTAGGTTGTTTATTCACTCTGTTTTCCTAGTGCATGCATTTACTGCTATGAATTTCCCTCATAGAACTGCTTTCATTGTGTCTCATAGATTCCTATATGTTGTATTGACATTATTATTTAATTGTAGAAGCTGTCTAATTTTTTCTTTAATTTCCTCTGTGACCCATTGCTTATTCATCTGGGTATTATTCAATTTCCATGTATTTGTGAAGTTCTTGCAGTATCATATGCTATTGATCTTCAGTTTAATATCACTATGGCCTGATAATTTACAGGGGATAACTTTAATTCCTTTGCATTTTCTTATACATTTGTTATGAGCTAGCTTGTGGTCTATTTTTGAGAATGACCTGTGTGCAGCCTAAAATAATGCATATTTTGATTTTGTGGGGTGGAACACTCTGTAGACATCTACTAGGTCCATTTATTCAAAGATTTGTTTAGTTTTTCATTTCATTGTTGTTTTTTGTCTGGATGATCTGTCTTTTTGTGACAGTGGAATATTGAGGTCCCCACTACAATTGTATTAGTGCTTATGTAATTTTTCATATCCATTAATATTTGTTTTGTATAGTTGGAGGCATTAGTATTTGGTGATATATATTTATGATTGTCATTTCTTCCTCTTGTGCCCTTTACAAGGATGTGGTGGCCTTCTTTTTCTTTTTTAATTAGTTTTGGCTTGAAATCTACCTTGTCTGAAAATAAGATAGTTACCCTGCTTTTTTTCTGGGCTCCTGTTGCAAGGAGAAGTGTTTTCCATTCTTTTACTCTCAGTCTATGAATTTCTTTTTGAATTAAGAGGGTTTCTTGTATACAGCATATTGTTGGATTTTGCTTCTGAATCCATTCTGCCAGTCTATTTCTTCTGATTGGTGAATTGAGGCCATTAACACTGATGGTCATAACTGATATGTATTGACTTTTTATTGTCATGTTATTTTCCTGTTTTTGGTTGTTTTATTGTTTATTTTTCCCCTCTCCCTTTAATTTCTTGCCTTGCCTGATATATTTTCTTTTTTGGCCCTGATGGAGTTGTGATCTTCAATGTCTTTTACCATGATATTGTTTAGAATTATTTGGAATGATGGCTTGGTGTTCATGAAATTTCTTAGGCATTCCTTATTGTGGCAGTATCTTATTTCCCCATCAATTTTGAAAGATAGTTTTGCAGGATACATCTATCTAGGTTGGAGCATGTTTTCTTTTAGGACTTGAAATAGTCTTGTAATAGTCCAGGCTCTCCTTGACTTGAGGGTTTGTATTGAAAAGTCTGCTGTGATTCTGATGGGCTTCCATTTGCATGTGATTTGTTCCTTTTCACTAACTGCTTGTAGTATTTTATTCTTCTCTTGGGTTTCTGATATCTTGATTATTATATGTCTATGTGTAGATTTTTTTGATCATGGCTATTTGGAGTCCTATATGCCTCACTTATCTGTATGTCAAATTCTTTCTCTTTGGGAAGTTTTCTGTCATTAATTCTGTAAACAGTTTTTTTTATGTCATTTTTACTTTCTCCTGCTATTTCATGAATTTGTATAAGTCATATATTATTCTTCTTTACATGATCTAGGAGTGTTTGAGTCAATTTCTCATGATCTGTTACTGTTTTTATGAGATCTCTCTTTTCATGGCCACTGACCACAATCCTATCTTCTATATTTGATATTCTATCTTCACATTTACTCATTCTGCTGCAGATGCTTTCAATAGAGTTTTCAATCTCCTGGATATCTGTTTGAATCTGTTTCATGGATTTCATTTCTTTCCTATGTTGGGCATTCAAGGTTTCCATTTCTTTCTTTCCTATGCTGGGCATTCATGGTTTCCATCATGGTCCTGAGCTCATCTATTTTTTAAAATCTGTTTCTGTTCTAGAGTGGCTAATCATGTCTTTCATTCTTTTCATCATCTCTGTGGTTATCTGGGAAATTATTTCTGTTTTGAATTTTTCTAGAGCCTCATTTATCCGTTATTGTACTTCCTATACTATCAGTTCAGGGTGTCCAGATGGTTGACCGTCACTTTTCCACCAGAGTTTACCTTTGGTCAGCTGGAAGTCTTTGTTTGTGCCTTGTTTAAATGTCTTCTCATTTGTAATTTGTTGTTGGTACTGTCCTTGGTTTAATTCTTGGGTTAACACTTCGATCTTCCAGATATAGCTAGTCTTTAGGTTTTGGTTTTCTAATTACTCTAAGGCATTCTCATCTTCATAATATCAGGAAGGACAACTGATTAGTCCAATCATAACACCTTAGCCCAAGTGATACAATCAGTAACACAAAAACATCAAGTACAGCTTAGAAAAATGACAATTTACAAACACTTTATTTCCATTTTTTCAGTTTCTCTTATTTTTTTCCTCTCCTTTATTACCTTTCCCCCACCCTTCCCACTTTCCCTACACCTTTACCCTTTACTTCCTATTTCACATTATTAATTGTGCAAATGGGGAGGGGAGGAGGGGGGTGAAGGGAGGGCAGGGACAAGGGGAAAAAATGAAAATTAAGACTTATTATGTAAAGGTACAAGATCCCAATGATGAATGTAACTGTATTGTATACCTAGATTGTACCAATAAACTCAATAAAAAGAAAAAAAAGAAAATGACAATTTGTCATAGTAATTAATCTATCACTTTTAACCGTTGTGAATTAAATAAAAATCGAAAACCAAGCCAAAATATGTTTATAGTGAATAAATTCTTCAATACAGCAACTTTACCCTTCAGGATGGGGACTTGGAAGTAGTTTGGAAGGGAAGGATAAATAGGATAGGGAAAAGGTAGAAGTAAGGCCAGAGGATACAGGAAGATCACACAAACTCTAGGAAACTGTTGAAGAGAAGAGGAGAAGATAGAACAAAATATACATAGGAACAGAACAAACTAACAGCACTAGGGAGGCGACAGACTCTAATCACTTTCTTATAAAACTAATGACAATGGAGAGAAGGAAAAAGAAGAAAAGAAAGAAAGCAAGGAAGGAAGAAAGAAAGAAAGAAAGAAAGAAAGAAAGAAAGAAAGAAAGAAAGAAAATGAGAAATTTGAATTAGGACAGGAAAAGGAATAAAAAGGGAGAGAAATGAAGAACAAGGTGGGAGAGAGAGGGGGGAGAGAAAGAAGAAGAAAAGAAAAAGAAGACAAAACAAGCAAAAATGTGAAAAGAGAAAAAAATAAATTTTATAAATTATTAAAGAGAAGTAAAAAACATTACTCTGAAAATAAAAAATACAAATAGAGGGCTTCCTACTGGGTATGCCTTTGTTGATACAATTGACTGCTTGGACAGGAGTGTGCAGATCTAAGTTAATTAGTCTCAGCAAACCAGCAGCAGTCCCCTGAGGTTCAGTCTGATTTCCGCTGCAAGGCCCAAGTTGAGATCTCTGACCTTCTGCTGGGTTGAACTCTGCAGGGTTCTACTGCACCTTCCAGTTGTTCTTCCCCTGAAAACAGACCAGGTTCTGATTTGATGTGCTGGTCCCTCCAACTTACCAACTATGGTGGCCTGCTCTGCCTTTACTGCAGAGATTTTCTTCACTTTTCCAGAGGGCTTCAATTTTCATCTAGGAGCCTCAGACAGGCCTTCTTTCTCTTGTTCACAGGGGATGGGGAAGGGAGGACACACAAATATGGCTGTGCCAGCTGGGCTCCTCTGCTGCTCTTTGCTGAAGGGGCGGGCTCATAGAGGGTCACACGCTGCTGCTGGGCTCCTCTGCTGCTCTGTCCCAAAGGGGCAGGCTCCAAATCTGTTGTTTTTATTACAGACATAAAGTTGAAGTTGTGAACCCAAATCACTATCTAGTTCTAGAATATTTCTGTCATCTCAAAAAATAGTCCCATATACCATGCTTCATCCCCTTCCTTTCCTAGCCTCTGGTAGGCACTAATCTATCTTCTATATGTATAATTTTGCCTGTTTGGTGATTTTGACGTAAATGAAGCATGCAACATATAATCTTTTGTGCCTGGATTATTTCACTTAGCATAATGTTTTCAAAGTAGATATTTTATTGCTTTTATGACTGAATAATCATCTACTATATTTCTATGCCAGATTTTGTTTACCTATTTATTAGTTGATGGACTTTTGGGTTATTTCTATTTTTAGCCTACATAAATAATGTCTTTGCAACAGCACAGATAAATCCCTAAAACGTTATGCTAAAAAGTAAGCCAGCTACAAAAATGTATATACTACATAAAGTTCTTTTTAAAAATCTAATTTATTTTGACAAAAAGTAGACAGTGATTGCTTAAGGTTTGGAGTCCGGGTAAGGGGAGAGAATTGGGAGTGGCACAGGGAACTCTTTAATCTGTTTACTTACTGACATTTCAGGTTCAGCTTGAGTGTACTGTGGAAAAGCTCTTATAAAATTTTTGTACATCTCTTGTAGCTATAGAAATTCTCTATATCTTTATTGTTGCTACTAAAGTATGGGCATTTGTAAAAGTGCATTAGACTATACACTTAAAATGGAAGAATCTTGTTGGGATATTTTACTTCAATAAATATGATTTAAAATAAATAAATCATACTTCAGTAAATACTCATTTTCAAGTTTTTGTGTAGATATATGTTTTTAGTTTTCCTGGGCATATACCTAGGAGTGGAATTACTGAATTATATGATAATTCTGTGTTTAACTTTTTGAGGAATCACCGAGTTGTTTTATCAAGAGGCTGTACCATTTTACATTCCCAGTAGACTTTAAGGGTTCTGTTTCTCTATACACTTGTTAACTCTTGTTGTTGTCTAGAATGTGACATTAACCACCTTCATTAATGTGATGGCTACTGATTTTTAAACAATAGTAATAACTTTATAAAGATATGAAGCTAGAGACTTTGGGGCACTTTCTAACCTGAGAGAGTATATTACTTGGATCATGGAAAGGGAACCCACTATGTTCATTTTCTTATTCTTTATTTGTGACGGGCTTTCTGATGCCTATAACTTGTAGTGTAGAAAGAAAGCTATTCACAACCTCACCTCCTCTCTGCATACCCAGGCACCTCTCTGCATAAAGAGGCATTTCCAATTTAATTTACAACTTTACATAGATGTTTTTCTACCATGAAGCCCTAGGTCAGAGCATTAACTAACACCATTTTCTTTGGCTTTTCTAAAATACTCTTCATTTACTTATTTGATGTATCATATTAATGGTGATTGTGTCAACTATGCTTATTATTATACATAGTATCCTTAAAACAACTCTATAATGCATATTGTTTTGATCCAGAAACTGTGGTGATGGAGGAAATTAAAGATAATAGGTATAAGCTCAGTTTCCTTGACTACACAACCAAAAATGGTAACACTGACTGGGGATGGTATGATTTCAGCCTCGTCTGGTCTGGTATTTACAGACATGTTCTTTAACAGTGGGGGCAAGTGCTAAGAAATGTGTTGTTAGGCAATCTTATCATTGTGTGGCCACTAAAGAGTGGGCTTGAGCAAACCTAGATGGAATTGTATATGCCAAGCCCTCAGCATACCCTCTTGATTCCAAAAGATAAATGATGCTGCAAGGTTTAATGCAGCCCAGTGTTATACAATAAATATTTTCATATATAAGTGTATATATATAATGATTAAAAGAAAATAAATACATAAACCAGTAATGTGGTCATTAATTGTCATAATGTACTATATACTGTACATAACTGTGCTATATTTTTATAAAACTGGCAGCATAGTATATTTGTTTACATCAGCATTTCCACAAACATATCAGTAATATATTATCACAGGACATTGTGATGGCTAAGAGGTCACCAGGCAATAGGAAGTTTTCAGCTCCATTTTAAATGTATGGGACCACCACCACCACAATGCCATCTACTGTTGTCTGAAACATCATTTATGTGAAATATGGCTGTATTTTTTCTTGGCCCCTTCTCAGGCTCTGATACCCTAGAGAATTCCTTTACACTAGCAAGCTCTGAAAAACAATTTCTTTTTCCTCTCTCCCCCAATTGCATGATAACGAGGAGGGAATTGTGGAGCTAAATAGGCCCATGATTACTTAATTTTGCTTAATTATAATTTTAATTATTCTATGAGGCCACTTCTGTCTCTGGAGAGAATTCTCCTCAGATATTTTCTAATAACTACAAAATAAGTTTGTAAATTTTTGTCTTAGTGGTTTTAAGTGCATCCTATCCATTCGGTCAGGTAGTTTGGGGTAATTTCTTGGTGCGGCAATTAGGTATGATTGAGTCTAACCACATACCCACAGCCTAACACTTCTTTTTTTGTTGTTGCTGGCTGAGACAGAATCTAGCACTGTCTTTGTATAGTGGGTGAAAGATGACTGTCATTTAAACAAAATATCCTTCTATAACACATGGTTTGTAAAATGCATTTTTAAAATACTCATAAACAATGTTAAAGTGAGAGAATGCAAATTTCAATAATCCATTTAAAATAAAAAGTAAAGGTATCTATTTTGAAGGTCCTTTTTAGATTGAGGTGGTTTCTCTTTTTTATATTAAGCAAATATAAAATATATATAATCATGTTTTCTTAGTTTAAAACATGAAAATACAGGGCCTCTAGTACCTTTTTTCCTTTTCCTGTCACAACTTCCTAACCCTTTCAAGTACATCAAACAGAGATTAGGTGTCTGATAAAATACAGGCTTCATCATTTACATGAGCTGTGATCATAATTTTATTTGTACAGCAAGAGAACCTTGCTTTTTCTTCTCATCTTTACATCTTTCCTAGATGTAAAGCTAGAAATTGGGTATCATCTCAGTGATAATTCATAATGAAAGTAAAAACAAAAAATTCTTACATATCTTCTGGAAGGAGAGAGTTGTTTAAAATCTTAAGGGGACATTAATGGGTAACTATAGGAAATAGTGGCAAATTAAGTTTAATTAACACACTGTAATAAAGCCAACCCCTGAGGATTGTTCTGTTGGATGTAATGAATAACATTCTATTCATTTACATAGGCACATATGAGATCAAAATAAATGAATCCACTAATCCACTGCATTTTGTTGAAACATCACTTAATTTAGGGCTTGACTCAGTTTTTTTCTTTTCTGTTTTTACATTTAAACCAATATTTAATCAGGAGATAAGTATATATTATATATGGATGTGTTACAATGTGATGTTTTGGTATATGTTTACAATGCAGAATGATTAAATCATGTTTAATTTTTACAATACTTTCTTTTTAATTCTAGTTCATAGAAATATACAAGGGGAAATGTGCTTTTGAGCTACAAGGATCTTTTGCTGGAGTTGTTTATGAACACTCATTACTTGAAATAAGTTATACATGATTGATATTTGATGACTCTTATGATTTGCACAGTACTAAAATAAAATGGACATAAGTTGTTTTCCATTTAAAAATTTTAATTGGCATATATATGTATCAGTGATTGGAACATTTGGAGATATGTTCAACCTTGAATCAGTTCTGTATTTCTTATTAAAATCTGTCTGTCTGCTTCCGAAGTTTGGGCATAGCTTCATATTTTCTGTTTTCAACTCTTCCAGTTTCTGATATACTGATACTGTTTTTGGGTAGTCTAGTTCTAAAAGTGACTCACCAACTAAACATTATTGGGTCTAGGTCACTTGCTTATCCCTCTGGAGTTAGATTCTGGGTTCTTTTCATCACTAACAAAGAATTGGAAAAAAAAATCAAAAAGCAGTGGCCAAATTTACTTGATAAGTAACAGTAAAGAGTCGGGGAGAAACTGGTTCTGCAGAGTGAGCTTGGGCTAAGTAAAAAGAAAACAGAGTAAAAGCCAAAAAACAAACAAAAACCATAAAAAAATGCTATGTGTGAGAAATGCAGTGTGGCCTATTATGGAAAGTCAAAATAGCAAGCTCTTCATGGCATCAGTGTGTCTTTTATACTGTTCAAATCTTGAGGAAACCCATGAGAACTCCTACATATGGGTCCTGAGATGTAGGAGTGGGATCCCATGTCTCAGGCTGACGTCAGGTCCAGCCCATCCTATTAAAAATCTGCTTGAGTTCTCAAAAAGAACTCCATATGCAGGGTTTTGGGAACTGTTCTGTGTATATGTCTTGTACGAATCTTATAATTAATGGGTCAAACCTACTACCCCAGCCAATTTTTGCATGCCTTAATCTCCTGTCTTAATATTCTAATGATGTCTCAGACAGAAAAATGTAACAATGTAGTAGAAATGAAGTCAGAATACCTGATAGAATCCATGCTCTATTATTTGTTTGCTTTAATGATAAGTATTTACTCTGGGTAAATTATTTTACTTAGCTTTTTTTTTTTTTAAACAAAGTCTTGCTATATAATTCAGACTGGTCTTGAATTCACTCTATAGCACATCCTGGCCTCAAATTCATGGCAATCCTCCTATCTCAGCCTCCCAAGTGCTGGTATTATAGGTGTTCACCACTATACCCAACTTCAAATAACTTCTTTATTGATAAAGGAGGGAAATACTTGATACTTATGCAATCAGGTTTTTAATTTAATTTGCCATACAAAGCTCTACCATCTAAATATATCAATGATATATATTTATTGAATCTGAATCAATTGGAACCTGAAAATTGAATCAATTTCTGAATCAATGGTACTTTGAAAAATAAAATATACCAATAGTTTCCTTCTGGTCATTACTCTCATGCTCCATCTCTATATTTACTATTGATATCAGTATTTGTTAGTATTTAAACAAATTACAATGATCTTTCCCGAAAAAGAATTTTGCTATTTTTTTTTTTATTGTTCAACATTGACATTTTCTGCTCCACTTTTGGAAGTGTGTGAATAATGAATAAAATTGTTATTGATGCACTTTGCAAAATGAATGAAATCAATTTGTTGTAGAGAGCAGTGTTGGCACCCTCAACAGTTTCTCAAAGGATTCAGAGGAAAGACAATGAGCAAATTTATGACAGGAGATCACAAGGAGTAGTAGAAAAACAAGAGAAAAGTGAGAGAGAATCTGTTACTTATCTCCTTCCCAGGTGAGAAAGAGCCATAAATAAAAGTCTAAACACCATGGGATGAGCATGATGCCTCTGGAGATATGGGACCCACAGACTTGACTAAAAGTGCATCCTGAAGCTACACAACTAATCCTGAAAGAGTTTAAGAACAAGGATAGTTCTATGGTCAGAAGACAACTCTGGGAGAGGAAGGTACAGAAACTATTTACTGGTGCAGGATGCCTTAGCCATCAAGACCATGGAGAAGCAGTGTGTGGGGCACAGATCAAGTCAGCAGTGGAGCAAACATGATAAGGATTAGCGGCTAATTGCCCAACAATAGTGCTGCTGCCATTTCACTCACCCCAACCTTAATATGGAATTATCTCAGTGACCACACAATATTCTTTGTGAGGCACTAAGACATTGTAGAATATTTTGTTTCTAGAAAATGTGAATTTAGTAAATGTTTGCCGAAGTATTCATTCATTCTTTAAAAATTATTTAAAAAACTTCTACTATAAGCCTGATTGTTTTAGATTGTAGGGTTAGGATAATGAACAGGATAAGTGAATCTCTGAAGTTAAAGTTTATATTCTGTAAGGGGAATGTGATGATTAAGCTTGACTGTAAAAAATTAATTGGTGTGGGATCACCCGGAAGACTGATAGAATGCAATCCACTTCTGAAAGTATGTGGGTAGGTCATGAAGGCATGGCCTTGAGGTCTATGTCTGATTCCTGGACCCTTCCTCTCTGTTGCTGTTTCCCTATTCTATTTCCTAGCTGCCATGAAGTAAGTAGCTTTGCCCCACCATATCCTTCTACCATGATGTATCTGCCTTGAAGCCAGCTGAAAATGGACTGAATCTCCTGAAACTGTGAACCAAATTAAATCTCTCTTCCTTTAAATTATGAGTGTCAAGTATTGTGTCACAACAACAGGAAAATCACCAATATAAAAAAATGCATACAAGAGAAAAGTGGGGCCATTACTGTGACTGTACCTGACCAAATGGCTTAGAAGTCTTTGCAACTAGTTTGTGGGATGAGTTCACAAAGGCTTGGAGATGCAGGCTGCAGAAGCTTTAGAATGTTATAAGAAGAGTCTGATGTGTAATTTTCATTGGAACTCAAAAGACTAGTGTGCCAATAGGAATGTGGACAGTAAAGGCCAGACTCAAGAGTTTTCAGTTCAGAACAAGGACTCCATTGGCAACAACAGTATAGACTATGCATGTTACACCTTGTTTTTAAAAAATGTGTCTACATTTTGCCCATGTCTTGAAACTTTGCAGGAAGTTGAAATTAAGAATAATGCACTCATTGATCTGGTGGAAGAAATTTCAGTACAGCCCCATATTCAGGCTGTGGCATGAATACTGGTAGCTGCTTTTAGCAAGTTTTATAGAAAGAATCAAGGGCAAGAAGCATAGCAGAAAAAAATTGAAAAACAAATTTTGGCTCAAGAGAAATCATGTGTAAAGTTGGGGCCAACAGAGGTATGATGCTAAAGACATTAGTGTGATTAAAAAGAAACCAAGTACTTTGTATAGGGACAAGAAGAAAGATGCCTTAAGGGTTTCACAGACTTGGCTATTTTTACCAACAGCAGACCTTTGGATCATGTACATGATGCAAAATGCAAGAGTTGTGGATTCAGAGAGACTTCTAATCAGATTTCAAAAGAAGGCCTAGGATGCTAGACAAGGAACCTTTGAATGGGCAGTGTGTGAAGCTGTGATGAAACTAAAGGTGTAGTAGAGGCTCCAGGAAGTAAAAAATGTCAGGAACATATGTCTGCCAAGGAAAGCTGCAAGCTATGATCAGAGCCAGCCCAAGAGAGAGCCTGTGCAAGCTATAACCAGCAAGGCTATAGAGATTGGTCTGTCCAATCTTTTTGGAACTTACATTTTACTACCATGTAACCCCAGACATTGGATACTGAGCTAAGGACTTGGAGGACAAGAAGATCCAACATGGATAAGAAGCCCATACTTCCTGCTGTTCCATGAATAAAAAATCTCTTTTACTCTGCCTCAGAAGTTTGTGTCTTCTGAAGGACTACATGCAATTGAGATATATTACCTATTTTCTTGAAAGTTGCTAATATTCCAGTCTTTTATAATTCTTGATCTGATGATGATATGGAAATTATTTAAGTTTTATGGGTCTCAAGTTTGTCATTTGAAAAGTTGGGATATAAATATTCACCATACAAGATTATTATGAGAGTCAAATTGGATGCCAAAGTTGTATCAGAGACTGTTCACTATTCCTTAACATCTATTCTTATTATCTTTTATAATACAGAAATTTTTAGTTTATCAAAGACCATCAAATTGATTTTTTAAAAAGCTTATCTCCAAACCTTCCTTGAACCTAGGTTTGATATCCTAGTAAAAATTTGGTTGATGGGATATGAACAAAAGTTATAAAGACAACTTGTAGATGATGCTCTTGAAAAGAGAAAAACGTATTTCTCCATGCTTATTCATCCTCCCCATTGCTTGAAATATAGACATAGTGGTCAGACATTGTGTTGGTCAACTTCTAATTACTCTGCCCAAATTGGTGATATGTATAATTTAAAGGAGAAAAGATATATTTTAGCTTAGTATTTCAGTCTATAGTCCTCTAATTCTAAGGCAGAGGCATCCTTGCAGAAAGGCATGGTGGAGGAAGGCTGCTCCTTTAATGGCAGCAAGGAAGCAGAACAACAGGGAAAGAAACAGAGAAGTTATGTCCTTCAATGTCAGGCCCCAGGAACCTCCTTCCTGCAACTAGGGTCTACCTCCTAGCAGCCTATTCAAATATGAGCCCATCAATTAGATAATTGATAAGATTAGTGCACTCACAATTGAATCACCTTTCTAGGCCTCCCTTAACCTCATCATACTGATAATACTGATTAATCATCACTGACATTTCACATTTGGTTGAGAAACACACCATAAAAAAGAGCCTGGAAGCCTTTTTTCTTTTTGGAGCCACCATTCAATTCTTGCACTGCCATAGACCAAGGGTGTCCATATTTTTGGCTTGCCTTGACTACATTATAAGAAGAGATGTCATCTTAGGCCACAAATATAATACATAATATAGTTAAGTATAAGTGTGTAAATAAACAAACTTCCTTATTTTTAACTTATTAAATTAATTTATGAAATAAGGTTCAAGTTTAATAATTAAATAAAAACTCACATGTTTCTTAATAACAATAAGCACATGTTCATAAGCACATACACATACAGGTAGGTTAAAATACGAGTGTTGATAACTTCTGCCTTGGATTTGCCAAATTACACAAACACATACAACACCTGATGTGTAAGGTTTCATTCTATTGACTGTCTGTGGAGGGCACAAGAGGTAGAGTTGGCACTGCACTGTTTCTCTCCTCTACTCAGTGACCCACTGTTGGCTAACAATCCCAGCTTGAGCACTACACAATGGAGAAATGAAAAATATCACTGAAAATCACATAATAATGTTAAAAGTTTGCAATTTTGTAGGGCAGCATCACTAGCTGACCAGGGCCCATGAGATCGTTAGGCTACAGAATGGACACATCTGGGTTATGGTTTGTATCTATTGTCCCTCCAAAGTTCATGCACACATAGGTGGTGCATTTGGGAACTTGCTGGATCATAGGTGTGTGATATAGAGATTAAGCATATGTGATACTAAATTAGTCCACTGATTGGAATCAGCATAGTTCTGGCTGTGGATGAATGGCTTTACTGAAGACAGAAGCTCCACTTCGGTGTGTGTGACACCATCTATTAGTCAGTACTTGCAAGAGAACACATTTAATGCATTACACAGAAATTTATCAGAGTAGCTTACAATATTTGCCCACAGAGTCAAATGTAGAAGAGTGCACAAGACCTGCCCACACCCTGGAGATCAGCTAGCTACCCAATTGTGGCTATTTTTCAAAGATTTTGAAGGTTGGAAAACCTTTAAGTCTCATCTGGCTTATAGATTCTTATAAGAACTTTGAATTCCATAGCCAAATAAATTAGAAACACATTAAATTGAATTTAGAAATGATTCTTTATTATAGTTGTTTTTCAGCACGAAGTGATTTTAAGAGAGGACTGAAAATAAAATGCTCCTTTGAAAATGGTGGCTTTTATCATTAAATTTCTAATATTCATGCCCACTAATGTTCTAGGAGACAGTTTTGGAAATATGTTTCAATGTTTATTAGCTTTAAAAATATCTAGCCATTTCTTAAAAAATGTTTAATTTGAAATAACACCTAAGACATTTCACAAAGAGAGACATTTGTTAGATATAAAAGGCTGAATATCCCAGTAGCTCAGGAGGCTGCAGCAGGAGGATCAAAAGCTTGAGGCCAGCGTAGACAACTTTGCAAGAATTCCCTAATCACTAAGTTTATGGGATTTTACACTACTCAGAGGAGCAAAAGTCTATTTTGGCTCACATTTCAGTCTATAGTCTGCTGGCTCCTAGGCAGGAGGACATGGCAGAAGACAGGTGCTCACAGCAGGACAATAGGAAGCAGAGAGATAAGGGTGGAGCCAGGGAGGGAGATGACCCCATTGGTTCAACAATTCCAACCAGACTTTCCCTTCTAATAGCAATCCAGTTGTACCACCCCCATTGTCCAATCACCTTCCACAAGCCTGTCCTCGGAGCCCATGAGGCTCTGGGTGGATATCCAAATATAAGCTATAACAAAGGCTATCTCAAAATTTAAAAAACAAGAGTTGAAAAGGGCTGAGGATATAACTCAGTGCAAAGGTCCTAGGTCCAATCTTGAATACCAAGGGGAAAAAGACTGAAAAACTGTATATCTCACACACACACACACACACACACACACACACACACACACATGAGTGCATAAACAAACACACACATCTTATTCACAAATAAGAACCAGAAGTTACAGTATGCCAAAAACTACATGGTGTAAGTTTGCTTTGATTCAGAGTTCAATTTTCTATTTTTGTTTCAAGATGTGAATAAATAGGACAAAAATGGAAAGTAATACAAATTACTACCCTGAGTCCACTTGAGAAGAGCTGTATAAAGGAAGTGATACAGGAATGAAAGTGGTATGAATATTAATTCTCATAACAAGAGATGAAGTTGCATGGTAGATGGTTTCCTTGCCCAGGAAGTTCCTGACAATATAAGTGACAAAATGAAAGAGTTCAAAACAGAATATGTAATATCAGAATTCTGTGACTTTGCCTTAAGAATGTTTAATTTTTCAGGAGTTATTTGCCATTATTAACCAAGTCCTGCACTTATGGGATGACATGGCAATATTAATCAGAGTAACAGTTAATGCCCCAATACTCTCCAAAACCAAAGTGAGGAAAAGAAGCTCCATCTGAATGCTTTGTAGAGAAACACATCATGCTGAACCCTTGGGGAAAAAATTAACAACTGCAATCTCATGCCAAATGTTCCTAAAGTTTTCTCAATAGTACAGTTCATCCTCTGTGCTGGCAAAGCCACTTTTCTTTCTTTATATATGTCTGTATTGGCAAAAGAGTCCTTAGGTGCAAAGGAAATACACAGAGAAGTGTCACAATGCACTTGACATTGTCATCATAGAGACAAGGTTGTCTCCTGCTGTCAGTTTCTAGAATATTTCATTTTATTTGGTGTTGCACAGCTTTGTGGTAAGAAGTGGCAGGCACAGCCTTTTATTCTCTGTAATTTCTTCATTAGTAACGGCAGTAATCAATTAACCTTGAAGAAGGTTAAAATAAATGGTAAACATTATGGGCTGAGGTCTGTATGTGGGATCACCTACATTATTTCATGAAATTGGAGACAAATTTAGCAGCAGAATTTTTGAATGATGGAAAGGTACAGAGAAAAGCTTCCGTTTCTTCTATCCTATTAGTGGCATAAGACAACAAAGTTTGTGTGCATAGTTTTTCATTTTCTTTGATTGGCCAGGTCATTACCTGTCTAACAATCTAAAAAACAAGCCCAGATTGTGTCTCCATGGCTATACAATGAGAAAGTGACTCTTTTGTAAAAGCCATAGAGAAATTAACAGAATAAAAGTGTCTATTTCAGATATCAATAGCAAGATTTCCCAACACTCAATGGCACATAATACACACAGTGAAAAGTTCAAGAGTTTCTTTGTAAAATCTGGAGAACACCAATTATGAATAATTAATCAGGTTTCTTCTTGTAGTTCTTCTGGAAACTTCCATAAGATGATGTATAATATGAAACTTCATGGGAAAAAGAAAATACAGTTTCCTGAACTTTCTTCACAGAAACCTGTTAGGGGCCTATGTAATTCCATGAAGCATATATTTTGGAAAAGAATAAAGCAATCAATTAGCCCATCAGTTTCATATCTAATGGGCATGTACCTTCAAGAAACACTATCCTGAAAATAGGGTCAAAGTCATTTGAGTTTCAACAGAGATGGGCTGCAAGCCTTGTGTGTTTCTCATCTCACTAGACAGATTTCTCCCTCTGCCTCATATTTTAGAGAATTGAAGTGTGAAATAGTGATATCATGACAAAATAGAACCTCATAATCATCTCCAGAATATGAAACAGAGACTCAAAAGGTTTGAAACTTGATTATTGACATCTTCCATGTCTTTCACTTGGCTAACTAAAATGGTCTTGTCATTGCTAATTGGTGATCTCACAGATTCTGGAATAAGGCTGCAAGATTGCCATGAGCTTGGGTCGTTAAAGACAATGTGTGTGTGTGTGCATGCATGTATGTCTGTGTGTGCAAGCTCACATACATGCACAAGTGCTGGATTGGAGAGCTGGGAGAAAACTTCAGAAAGAGTAAAAGAAACACGCCAAATTTTCAAAGCTAGTGAGAATTTCAGAGACTGACATTCCTTTGAAGCTCCCTACAGTGTGTTTTATCAGTTAGTGGTTTTCAATTAATCAAGGCTCATGGACACTATGATTTTTTTGTACAAATTTTTCCCTATAATATAGAGAAGCCTTCATTTGACATTTTTGGTGGTGTGCCTGGAAAAAATAATGAAGAAATATTCTTTTACCTATAAACTGAATTAGGAGTAAAATTTTTAAAATATAAAACATATGTAGAGACAACTTAGTACAGTGATTAAGAATTAAGACTGTAGAACCATCCTTCCTGAGTTGAACCTAAATGCTCTGCCTTGGGACAAGTCATTTATCTATTCTATATCTCAACTTTCCTACCCAGTAACTGGGTAAAATCCAACTCATGTCAAGTTGTTCTATAATTCAATGAGTTCATATTTGAAAACATCTTAGAATAGTACCTGATAGTTATAAATGTTCATTATATCTGAAAATAATTTTTCATTTTCTCTTTTTCATGTCATAATTAGCAGAAATCATTCCACGGTGTATCTCAGGGAAAGCTGTCAAGCTAGCATTCCCAGGGTAAAGTAGTGACATGGCACAGGGAAAGGGGACCACGCTGAGAAGAAGCAGTCACTTGCTGGACTGCAAAAGGAACAAAAGGAAGCAGGCATGGATTTGCATGTTGTAGGCTTCTCCTCTCTCATATATGAGTATTCCTCGAAGGGGTTGGGGTGCCAGCTTTCAGGAAGAGCAAAGAGCAGCATAGTTTCTTCTTCATTTCCACGTAAGTACTGTGAGAATAATTAGCCCCACAGATGCTTCTCCTCCCTGTGCAAAAACTATACACAGCCCCATAAAAGTAAGGTGGCATGGTTTGGCTGAGGGAGGCTGGCATTAGGTTCCCACAGTCTTTCCTCTATTCCCCTTGAGCACTCTAAAATTCTGGGACTATGTGCAGGCACGTGCAGACAGTGCCAAAGGCAGGTTTAAGTAGAATGTTGTTGTAATGTAATGTAGCTAAGATCTGCAGGTTAGACTGCCTCAGCTACGTTTTGGCAAGTCACAGATGCCTCTAGTAGGGAGGAAGAGAAAGAGGCATCTGAGAATTGATTTAAAAAAAGAAATCAGTAGCCTAAGTTATCTGATAGTACACTGAGTGGGCTTAATATTTTTGTGCAACTGGGTCTATAACTAGATTAGATTATCAGAGGAATACATGTTTGTGAGGAAGATTAGATAAACCATAGAAAATTTAAAAATTTATTTTACACATCTGAGCACAGTGTGGTTTAAATTCATGTCTGTCACAGAAATATTATCTCAAGAGATGATTATTGATTGCCAACAGCATGCAAAATGTCCCAGATGCTTAAAAGAATAAAAAGTGAGTCATATAAGGGTGGTACTTAGGCCTTGGCAAAGAAAATGTGAGTCTGTTACAGGAAGAGGTTGCTGAGCTCAAGTGTGATGTGCTAAACTGAAGGCTATCTGCGCGCCTCATGCTAAGGTCTTTGGCTAAGAGGTGGAGATGTGAGGATGGAGCATAAGAAAGGGAAGAGAGATGAAGAAACTGGAGAGTTCATCCACTTAGAAGTGAGATCTAAAGCCAAGGCGGGGGGGATTGGTTGTAAATACACCAATCCCTTAATCCCTTTTTGGTACAGATGTGGAGTTAAGAGCAAAGAAGGGCAAATCTGAAAGTGGCTATGGTATTTCCCCTCAAAAGGTCTAGAATCTCTTTATGTGGTAGCCTCTTACAGCAGAGATCGTGTGGACTGACCAGTTGCCAAGTTCTTCTTCTATACCTAGGTACTTAGTTTGACCATAATTTTCAGTCTTCCTTGCACTAGAATGGCCATGAGTCCATACTCTCTCCAGTGAAGTGGGGGTCTTTGTAATATAGGCCACTCTCAGTATAGACCCATCTATATCTTTAAGTTCCTGTTTTTTTTTCTTCTCTATAAAAACAAAATTATTTCTTCCCACAGCTTCTAGGTTCATAGAGGAGACATTGAGAAGCTAAGACTGAATTACTATGTGGGCAGATTCCTCAGCATATCATACCTGTAAATATCACAATATGAGGACAGGAGTGAAAACCACCACTTCATTTTAGAACCACAAGGGTTTATGGGGGTTTCTATTTCATTAGTTCATGCTATTATTTAACTAATTAACACAAACCAAGATTGATTAGACTCACTAGCTTATGCTAATCAGAACTGGTGGGAGATTGGGGTACCTATCAGAAGGATAGCTTATTAACTTGATTTGACAAGTGTATCTCTCATTCAGACCAGCAAATTTTCACACTGATATGATCCAAGCATTCTCTATCTCTTGAGAGACAAATAGGATTAAAAGCCACTACTTATTTGTAACAGGAGCTTACTGCACAGGGACTGGAAACATGTGGAATTCATACAGTCCCCATATTCTTAAAGAGGGCCTACCCAGATAGGAATGAGAAGCCTGAACAGGAGAGTTGGCTGAAGACATGGCCTCACTGCAAATAGCTAAGAGATTTTGAAGCATCTGTCTCTTGAGATCACATCTCAAGCGTGACAAAACTAAAAGTATGATAACTAAAGTTCCTTATCAGACAATCCTTGGATAAGGTCTTGTGCTATGGTTTGAAAGTATGTTGTCCCCTTCAAAGTTCATATGGAAATCTGTCTCTAATGTAAATGTGTTGAGAGGTGGTAAAATCTTTAAGAGCTGTTATGGTTTATATCTAGATGTCCCCCAAGAGCCTCATGTGCTCATAGGTAGGGCTTTTGAAATGTGATTGGATTATCAAGATATCATTCTCTTTCCTCCTATAAGTGTCAGTCCTCTAGTACCCTACATTGTGGTTATAAAGGGGCAGTTGGAAAAGCATTTTTAAGGTTTCTAAGGAGGGATATTAACCTGATACCATCTTATTGTTGGGTGATAGGAATGAGATGGGCACTTTCCCTGCAGGGACTGCCTGACAGCTTTGTATGGTGCACACATAAGCAAACACATTCACACCCATGTGTCCAATGCAGTGTAAGCATGAATGGAGGAGCAACTACAAGAAGCAGCCATGCACAGAGAAGAATGATTGTTGGGCATAAGAAGAAATGAAGGGAACAGAGCTGACTGATCTGCCGAACTGATGGAGGTGTTTCCAAAAGGGGTTTTCCCAATGCATATCGAGGTGATACTCTCAAGTCGAATAAATAGGACACAGATGTGTAAATACTGAATAGTTTCTCTATATGAGAAACTGAAAGTGTAAATAAGGAATAAGAGGCATAAAAGATAATGTGAAACAGGCAGAAAAGGTGCAACAGGGAAGGGAAAATGAGAGGGGTAGGGGAAAAGTAAGGGAATTGAATTAATGTGAGGAAAAAAATGAAAACAAAGTCTTTACAGATAGGGGTGGAGGGGTTGAAGGGAGGGCAGGGGAATAGAGGATAAAACAAGAATCAACTTGCATTATGTAAAGAAGCAGATTTCCAGTGATGAATGTCATTATATTGTATACTTTAAATGCGCCAATAAAATTAACTTTTAAAATGTCTTGAAGTGCATTTGTAACCACTTAATTAGAGGGCTGGAGTGCAAGTGGGAGGCATCATTTTTAAGAAAGGATAGAGGTAATCCTGATGAATAGAGGTCTTTTGCCATGAAGAGTAGCTATAGATTCATTTGTGAGGGCTGTTGTAGCAATGTACTGTGAGTTGCCTATTTTAGTTACTTTTCTCTCCTTGCTGACACAAAACACCAGATGCCCAAAGTTAAAGGGGAAGAGGTTTATTTGGCTTACAGTTCATATAATTTTTAGTCCATAATTGGCCAATTCCAAGGCAGGGATGACAAACAGGCATGGCAGAGCAGAAACAACATGGCACACACAAGGCAGCAAAGGTAACAAGGGAGAGGTTAACAGAGTTTCTCTGCTCCTTTTATCTTATTCAGACTACTTAGGGCAGGCAGTACTCACACCCTTAATCCTAGCACACTTGGTAACACTGCATTATGAATCAATTCCACACACTGTAGATCAATCCTATGACCTCATGAGGCTTTGGGGAAACATCTAGACCCAAACCATAACACTGGCTGACTGAAGTAGCGGAATTGTGTTGCCTCTCAGTTTTGGAAGCTAGAAGTCAAAGTGTGGACAGCATTGACTCAGACATGTGAGAAAATGATCTCCCATTCCTATCCCCTGGCTTCCAGTTGTTGGCTGGCAATTTCTGGCATGTCTTAGCTTGTAGAAACACTACTCTGATGTCTGCTTTCATGTTCATACTGTACACTCCTTGTGAGAGTGTCTATGTCCCAAATGCCCCTTTTGTTAAAGATACCAGTTATACTGGATCAGGGCCTACACTAATGACCAAATTTTAACTTTCTGAACTAGATAAAGGTCCTATCCATTCATATTCTGAGGTAGTGACAGGACTTCAACGGAGAAATTTTGGTGGGACACAATTCAACCTATAACTATGTGTATTTAAGTACTAGCCAAAGAGAAAGAACAAAAGAAGGCTCAAACATAAAAACAGGAAGAGAATTCAGTGTTAGAGATGAGCAGGACAAGGGCTGGGCTGCTTGCTAAAGCCAAGTAAATGTAGGCACCAAACTCCAGTTGTGCCTCTTGCACTTTTTTTTTGCTGCCTTTTCTTGGTTTCCTTGGTTGCAAACTAGTGATAGTAATACTTTTAAAGGGGTTCTGTGGGGATTAAATATGATTATGTACATGAATTCTTAGCACACAGTAGGCACTCAGTAATTCTATCATGAGAAACTAGGTTTAGTCATACAATAGTGACAGCTTTCCTATGCACGTGCTGCTTAATGCCAAAGGTGTTCTAGACAGGCATCAATTTACTCCCCAATTATACAGTATCATAAAAAGTGACACTGTGGGAGGCTGCTCTTGCCTCCCACCATGTTCAGGTCTTATTAAGTTCCATATTTGCTTCATGTAACCAAAAACCTACGGAAATACAAGCACAAAGAGTGTGGATTATGGATATGAAGTAGGATTTCAAAACATTTCCCTCTTGTGCTTTCTGGAAATTCAACTCTGATTTGACACCTCATGAATCTTTTTCTCCTACTTGCTTGGCTTGGATTTAATGTGGTAACTGATCTGCCTAGAGAGTTTGCAACAAAAGCTTGCTTTTCCCCGTGCATTTAGATGTTGGAGTAAAGATTTAAGTTGCTTCTTCTTTTACTGTTCTTACCACACAAGAAGTAGTGAGGTCCTTCATTCAACATAGTGACTAGTTTTTCCGCTACCATAGATTAGAACTAGTTTAGACACCACATAAACTCTCTTAGAAATATGTTGTCATATTCATGGCATGCTCAAATGATGGTTGAAATGAACATTTACATTGTGGTTCATGATATTAAACCAAAACATTGTTCCAGATCTAGGTTTATATTTTTTAAACTTTTTCAGCCTGTGTGCCCTTGCATTAGTGATATGTTACTGATGTGGTTTAAGGAGGCTTGAAAGGGAACATTATTCTTTCAGGTGAAATCTATTTAGATAATGTTTCTGAACAACAAATATTCAAAGCATGTTCATTACATGCTCTACACATTGGTGAGATACAGTACTCAATGTCATTTTTCTTTTTTTTGTATTCAAAGCAGCGTTACTATGTTTTCTATCAATCCTCCTTTCCTGTGGGATGAAAAACATACTTTTGCTTTGCTTATCTTCAGCTCTTCTAAGCATATTTATAAATTGCCCAGTTGGAACCAAGGTAAAATTCCCAGGCACTGCCAATTATGTCCAGTTACCCCCATCACAGTCACCAACTTGACTGCTGGAGAACACAAAGAATAAAGAAAACCATCTATTCCCAGCTTCTTTGGGTGAGAACTTTTCTGAATTATGGACTTAGGCCAATAAGTGCCATTTGCTTCTTACATCTCTTGCATTTTTTCCTAGCCTCATTGCTCACCTCTTTCCCTACTGACCTGACTCCTTCTATTGTTTCTAAACACTCTCTTCCACTTCAACATCTTTGTTACCTTTAAGTCTCAAAGTCTACTTTGATCTTGAGTTCTGGATCCTCCAGGGTCTCCATTCCCCCCAGAGATGGAGCAAAGATCCTCATGTGTCATTCAAGCTCCTCAAAGATGTGCTTAAGCAATTCTCCTCAGCCTGTTGTTTCTTGAGATTCTTCCATGACATTATTTATTTTAGCTAGTTGGAGCTGCCTTTCCATAGACACATGTAACATGGTGTGTATTTTGATTATTCTCTTCCTTTTGCATGGAAAGCAGGGCCTCATCTCCCACAGAGCTCAACCAAGTTCTTCCCAGAAACCTCTCCCCAGGGAACTCCCTCCCTGGCATCCATAGCACTTTTTACTTTCTACCTCATTAATTTGTGTACCTGCTCAGCTTCCTTCTGGAATGTGAATTCTGGGGAATAAAGATATATCTGATTCATAACCCAAAGGTATATGACATGGTGTTTTCTTCAAACAGCAAGAACCAAATATATATTTGAGAATAACTGAGTGCAAAGGCAGTAGATAAAACCTCGAAATTTTTCAGTGTGTATTTATGCCTAGGTACAACAATATTTTTTAATAATCAACATGTCAGGCAGATTTTCCAGATAATTTACCTCTGTGGAGCAGCTCTCTTTTGCTTTCTGTCATGTATCCTTACATAGTCCTCATGACAACACTCCCTTTCTCTAAAAGCAAAATGTGTGTGTGGAGAAGGAAGGAGGTGAGTGATATTTTTCCATCTGATTTGTCTTGCTGTGGCTTCAAATTCATTAGCTGCATTTTATTTTGTTATTGAAAAATTAAGTTGACTTTCAAGTACCTTGTTTTCTGAAAGCTCTACTGAAATGCGTTTCAAGGTCAGTTATAGCTCTTGGTGTAATAGGTCCCAGAAGTCAATCCTGATTTTGAATCCTGTGGTTTTACCCCAAGGGAGGCAAAATGGCTCTGTTTAGTTTTCCCTACTGTGAACTACCAGATTCCCAGCACATAACTGTCTATGAAGAGCAGTTAACCTAAAGCAAGCACACTGAGAGCTGTGCTGTGGTCTGCCTAGATATGCATTTACATGTGTGTGGATGTGGGTGTGCAAGTGTGAGCTCTTGGATGTGGACCAGGGGATGGCTGAGCAAGATACTAGATGATAGCTTGACAGCCATGAATGGGGAAAAGAAGAGGCATTGTCTTTAAAAATTATGGAAAAACAGATCTGAGGTGTAAACAGCTACAACAAGCCCACAGAAAATCATGAAGCCAAGTGAATGAAGCATAACTCTCACCCACAATATCCCTAGACTGTATATTTACTTGGTGACTTTCTTTCCTTTTTAATGTTTTGTTAACAGTTGATAGTTTTTCCTTGTCTAACTGCCATGGCTAATGTTTCCAGAACTATAGCAAAGAGGAGTGGTGATAGTGGGCATCCTTGTCTTGTTCCTGATTTTAACGTGAAGGTTTTCAGTTTTTTTGGCCATTTAATATGATGTTGGCTGTTCATTTTTCATAGATAGCCTTTATTAAGTTGAGATATAGACCATCTATTCCAATTTTTTCAAGGGTTTTTATCATGAATGGGTTTGAATTTTGTCAAATGATTTTTCTGCATTTATTGAGAGGATCATATAGTTTTTTTTCCTTGACTCTGTTAATATAGTGTATTACATTTATTGACTTACGTATGTTGAACCACCCTTGCATCCCTGGAATAAATCTGACTTGGTCAGGATGTATGATCTTCTTGATGATCTCTCTGTATTCTATTTGCTAGTATCTTATTAAGGATTTTTGCATCTATATTCATTAAGGAGATTGGCCTGTAGTTCTCCTTCTTAGTTGTGACTTTACCTGGTTTGGGAATCAAAGTGATACTTGCTTCCAGGAATGAATTTGGAAGTACTGCTTCCCTTTCAATTTCACTGAAAAGTTTGAAGAGTAATGGCACCAGTTCTTCTCTAAATGTCTTGTAAAACTCAGCAGTGAATCCATCATGACCTGGGCTTTTCTTTGTTGGTAAATTTTTAATTACATTTTCAATTTCACTGATTGTAATTGGGGTGTTTAAAATGTTTTTATCTTCTTTGTTCAACTTTGGAAATTCATAAGTATCTAGAAAAATGTTCCCTTCTTCTGTGTTTCCTATTTTGTTAGAGTATGGTTCTCAAAGTAGGTATTGATTAATCTCTGGATTTCTGTTGGATCTGTTTGATTCCTAATTGCATGGATCTGAGCTTTTTCTTTTCTTGTTTTGATAAGATTAGCTAAGGGTTTATCAATTTGATTTATTCTTTCAAAAACCCAAATCTGATTCATTTATTTTTGTATCATTTTCTTAGTTTCCATTGCATTGATTTCTGCTCTAATCTTTATAATTTCCTCTCTTGTTCGAGCTTTGGGCTTTTCTTGCTCTTGTTTTTCAATATTTGCTGAGGATATGATACTCTACATTGAAGACCCAAAAAACTCCACCAAAAGACTTCTAGACTTAATTGACACTATTATCAGAGTAGCTGGTTACAAGGTCAACACCTAAAAATCAATAGCCTTCTTGTTCACAAATAAAAGACTTACTGAGAGAGAAATTAGGGAAACAACTCCTTTCACAATAGCATAAAAAAAATGAAGTATCTAGGAATCAACCTAACAAAAGAAGCAAAAGATCTCTACACTGAAAACTATAGCATTCTGAAAAAAGAGATTGAAGAGGATATAAGAAAATGGAAAGATATCCCCTGCTCCTCGGTAGGAAGAATCAACATAGTGAAAATGGCCATACTACCAAAACTGCTATACAGATTCAATGTAATGCTAATTGAAATTCCAACACTGTACTTCACAGAACTCGAAAAAAGAATCCAAAACTTCATTTGGAACCAGCAGAGACCTAGAATAGCAAAAGCCATCCTAGGTAACTGACACATGGCTGCGGGTATAACAATTCCCAATTTGAAACTATACTACAAAGCCACTGTGATAAAAACAGCATGGTACTGGCAAAGAAACAGACCTGAGGATCAGTGGAACAGATTGGAAGACACAAAAACAACTCCAGATGTACTCAGCTAAGTCATCTTTGACAAAGGAGCTGACCATCCCCACTGGAGGAAAGATAGCCTCTTTAATAAATGCTGTTTGAAACACTGGGATCTCAACCTGCCAAAGATTAAAACTATCTTTCACCATACACTAAATTAAAATCCAAGTGGATTAAAGATCTAAACATTAAAACAGAAACACTAAACTTGCTGGAAGGTAAGTTAGGCAGAACTCTTGAAGACATTGGCATAGGAAAAGACTTTATGGACAAATCCTCAGTAGCACGGGAACTAGCAGAAAGAATCAACAACTGGGGTCTCATCTTATTAAAAAGCTTCTGCACTGCAAAAGAAACCATCAAGAGAACTAAGAGACAACCTACAATGTGGGAAAAACTTTTTACCAGCTGCTCCTCAGACAAAGGACTATTATCTAGAATATATAAAGTACTCAAAACATTCAGCCCCCCAAATATAAAGACTCAGTTCAAACAGGGCACCTGAAATGAACAGACATTTCTCAGACAAAGAAGTAAAAGCAGCAAGTAAATATATGAAAAATGTGCCACATCACTGGTCATTTGAGAGATGCAGATGAAAACAGCACTGAGACTCCACCTCACCCCACAAAGAATGGCTGATATCAAGAAATCGACCAATAATAAATGTTGGTGGGGTTATGGGGAGAAAGGAACCCTTCTCCATTGTTGGTGGGAGTGTAGACTGGTGCAACCACTATGGAAATCAATATGGAGATACCTGAAAGAGCTGGGACTGGAGGTTCCATTTGACCCAACCATAGCTCTGCTGGGTATCTTTCCAAAAGAATTAAAAGAATCATACCACAGTGATATATGCACACCTATGTTTATAGCAGCACAGTTTGTAATAGCTAAAACTTGGAAACAGCCCATTTGTCCATCAGTTAGAAACTGGATAAAGAAGATGTGGTTTTTCTATAAAATGGAATACTATTCAGCCATAAAGAATGAGAAAGTAGACTCATTCATAGGAAAATGGATATATATTAAAGATATACTCCTAAATGAAATAAATGAGTCACCCATGTGTAAATACCAAATAGTTTCTCTGGTGTGAAAAGCTATAATAGTGCATAAGATTCTAATGAGATTAGTGACCATGTGATATAGGAAGAAAAGGACTAAAAGTGTAGGGAAAGTGGGAAAGGTAGGGGAAACGTAATAAGGGAAAAGAAAAAAAAATATGAGAAAATAAAAAAATAAAAATAAAGTGTTTGTAAATGGGGAGGGTAGGAGGGGGTGAACGGAGAACAGGGACAAGGGGAAAAATTGAGAACTGAAACCTGTCATGTAAAGGTACAAGATCCCAATAAAGAATGTAACTGTACTGTATACCAAAAATGTACCAATAAACTAAAAAAAAAAGTTGATAGTCTTTATTATCTATTACTTGTTGCTTTTTTTTTTTTTTTTTTTTTTTTTTTTTTCTGGAGATTGAACTCTGGTCCTTGCAATTACAAGTCAGGCGGTGGAACCATTGAGCTAGATCCTCAGTTTACCTATTATTACTTGAATGAATGGTCTTGGAGAATGGTGTTTTTACCCATTTGCCACTGTTTTGGGCACATCCCCTGGAAGAACATTAAACCATTTTTGGTTCAGGTTCTATGTCTCTCCTTTTTCTCTCTGACTGTCTTTTTAAAGGTACTGAAGTAATGAGTCATTGTTATTTACAATCTTAATGCAAGGTTGAGAGTTTTCTTTCATAGAGAAAATGCAAGGTGAGTAAAATCTAGATTACTTTGAGCCCTGACATTCTGATTTTTCCTTCCCAATGATGCTGCTTAAACTTCTAGTCCGCCTGCTGGTAGTTGTTAAATACTTGAATTTTAGTGCTCTTTCCTAGCTTCTCTCCCATCACAAGTTGCCCAGTGTTCTAAGACTGCGTTTGGCCCCATGCCATGCCATGGCCACCCTGTAGCATCCCTAAGATTGTCCAAGGAGATGCCCTATACTTTAAACCTATCTTCTGTGTATGTTCACAGTTGCAATATTCAGGTACACAGTTCCATCTCCTTCTGTTTAACTAAATGGGTAGAAAAGGGATAATATATTTAGAATAGGGATCTTAGTTAACTGCAAGAAGAGTGCAGTATAATATATTCTATTTAGACAAATTGTGTGTATGAGATATATATATATATCTAGAGAGAGAGAGAGACAGACAGACAGGCAGAGAGACAGAGAGAGACAGAGAAATGCTTGGAAATAAGTGAAGTCAAGGGGCTTTGGCATCTTTTAAAGTGAAGAGTTGGCTTTTTTAAATTAAATAAAATTAAAAAACCTTTAGTCAACCTTATGAAAAAAGGAAAGAAAATACTCATTGGACAGATTCCTAGATATATATGAATTACCAAAGCTGAAACAAGAAGATATAAAAATCTTAATAAACCAATATCAGTCAATAAACTTGAAGATATAAACAAAAATCTACCCTTAAAGACAAGTCCAGGGTGTTTGGCTCCTTTTTCAAGGATGGGGTGGCTGCATGTGTCTGAGTTGTTTCTGCATCTTCTCATCTGTTCCACTGACTGACAAAGGAGCCAAACAACCTCACTGGGGAAAGAAAGATAGCCTCTTTAATAAAAAAGAGACAAAAAAGAACTACAACACTCTGAAAAAAGAAATCAAAGAGGATACTAGAAAATGGAAAGAAATTCCTTGTTACAAGGTAGGAAGAATCAATATAGTGAAAATGTCCATTCTTTCAAAAACAGCTAAATAGATTCAATGCAATTCCAATTGAAATCCCAACAGTATATTTCACAGAACTAGAGAAAACAATTCAAAAATTCATTTGGAACCAGAAGAGACCTAGAATAGCAAAAGCCATTCTAGGCAACAGAGACATGGAAGGGGGTATCACAATCCCCAATTTGAAACTATACTACAAAGCCACTGAGATAAAAACAGCATGGTACTGGCAAAGAAACAGACCTAAAGATCAGTAGATTGATTAGAATGCAGAAACAGCTCCAGACATACTCAGCTACCTCATGTTTGACAAAGAAGCTAACCACTCTCAGTGGAGAAAAGATATCCTCTTTAATAAATGCTGTTGGAAAACTGGATTTCAATTTGCCAGAGACTAAAACTAGATCCCTATCATTCACCATGCTCTAAACTAAAATCCAAGTGGATTAAAGATATAAATGTTAAAACAGAAATACTAAACTTTCTGGAAGATAAGTTAGGTAGAACTCCTGCATTGGTGTAGGAAAAGACTTTATTAATAAATCCTCAGTAGCATGGAAACTAGCACAAATAATCAACAACTGAGATCTCATCTTTTAAAAAAGCTTCTACAGTGCAAGAGAAACAATCAACAGAGCTAAGAGACAACCTACAATGTGGGAAAAATTTACCAGCTGTTCCTCAGACAAAGGTGTACTATGTAAAACATATAAAGAACTCAAAAAACTCAGACCACCAAATATAAAGACCCAGTTCAAAAATGGGCATCTGGAATGAACAGACATTTTTTAGACATAGAAGTAAAAGCACCTAATAAACATTTGAAAAAGTGTCCCACAACACTGGTCATTTGAGAGATGCAGATGAAAACAACACTGAGATTCCATCTCACCCCAGAAAGAAAGGCATCTGTCAAGAAATCAACCAATAGCAAATGCTGGCAGTGTTGTGGAGAGAAAGGAACACTTCCTCATTGTTTGAGGTATTGCAGACTGGTGCAACCACTGTGGAAATCAATATGGAGATAACTCAAACAACTAGGATTAGAAGTCTTATTTGGCCCAGCTATTCCTCTGTTGGGTATCTTCCCAAAGAATTAAAAGAATCATACCACAGTGATATATATTCACCCATGTTTATAGTGATGTAGTTTATAATAGCTAAAACATGGAAACAGACCAATTGCTCATCAACTGGAGACTTGGTGAAGAAGATGTGGCTTTTAATAAAATGGAGTACTACTCAGCCATAAAGAATGAGAAACTACAGACATTTATAGTTAAGTGGATACACAGCATTGAGGACACACTCAAGTGAAATTAATGGGACTCATGTGTAAATACCAAATAATTTCTCTGGTATGAAAAACTAAAGTTAAATAAGGATCAACATGTATAGTTGTTATTGTTTAATAGGAAGAAAGGTCTTAAGGAGTAGTGGAAGTGGGAGGGGTAGGGGAATGATAAGAAGGGAAAAGAAAAAATATGAGAAAAGAAAAATAAATGGAAACAAAGTCTTTGTGAATAGGGAAGGGTGAAGGGGGTGAAGGGAGGGCAGGGGCATGGGAAAAATGTGATCCTGTGATCCAAGATACATCATGTAAAGTTACAAGAACCTGATGATGAATGTAACTGTACAGTATACCTATAATGTACCAATAAACTTAAAAAAAAGCAAATGAAAACAACACTGGGATCCCATCTCACTCCAGATAGAATGGCTACTATCAAGAAATCAACCAATAGCAAATGCTGGCTGGGTTTGAAAAAGGAACCCTACTCCACTGCTGGTGGGAATGTAAACTAGTGCAACCTCTGTGGAAATCAGAATGGAGATATCTCAAAAAACTAGGATTAGAGGTCCAATTTAAAGCTGCTATTCACCTGCTGGGTATCTTCCCAAAATAATTAAAAGAATCATTCCACAGCAATATATGCATACCTATATTTATAGCAGCACAGTTTGTGATAGCTAAAACTTGGAAACAGCTCAATTGCCCATCAACTGGAGACTGGATAAAGATTTTAATATATAAAAAACAGCCATAAAGAATGAGTAACGACAGAGAGTTATAGCTAAATGGATACACATCGAGGCCATGATCTTAAGTGAAATAAACAGGGCACACATGTGTAAATACTGAATAGTTTCTCTGGTGTGAAAAACAAAAAGTATAAATGAAGATTAAAATGTATAATAGATAATGTGAAATAGGAAGAAAAGTTCCAAAGGGGAAGAGGAAAGGGAAGTGAGAGAGATAAGGGAAAGGAAAGAAAGGAAAGGAAAAAATATGAGAAAAAGAAAAAAAACATAAACAAGTCTTTGTAAATAGGGCTGGGTGGAGGGAGGGCAGGGGAATGAGGAAAAAAGTAAGAACCAAGATACATCAAGTAAAGGTAGAAATTCTCAATGATGCATGTCATCATCTTGTATATGTAAAATGTACCAATAAACTTAATGAATTAAAAAAACAAAAAAGAAAATCCTAGGCCATAATGGATTCACTGCTGAATTCCACAAAAAATTCAGAGAAGTCCTAATGTTGCTACTTCTCGAACTCTTTAATGAAATTGAAAGGGAAGCAATAGGCCAATCTTCCTAATGAACATAGGTGCAAAAACTCCTCAATAAGATACTGACAACAGAGTGCAGCAAAACATCAAGGAGGTTACCATGATCAAGTAGGATCCATCCCAGGGATGCAGCAATGGTTTAACATATGCAAATCTATAAATGTAATACACCATATTAATGGAGCCAAGGACAAAACCCATATGATTATCTCAATATATGCAGAAAAAGCATTTGACACAGTTCAACACCCATTCATGATTAAAGAAAAAAAAAACTACAGAAAATTGGAAGAGATGGTCTTTATCTCAATAAGATAAAAGGCATCTATTATAAGCCAACTGCCAACATCATACTAAATGAACAAAAACTGAAAGCTTTAATTCTAAAATTGTAAAAAGACAAGGATGGGGCTGGGGATTTAGCCCAGTGGTTCTGCTGCCTGCTTCGCAAGCACAAGGACCCAAGTTCAATCTCCAGTACCAAAACAAAAAAGAAGACAAGACAAGAATGTACACTATCATCGTTTTGTTCAATATAGTTCTGGAAATAGTCACAGCAATTAGACAAAAGAAAGAAATAAAAGGAATAAGGATAGGAGAGGAAAAAATTAAATTATCATTATTTGCTGATGACATGGCACTCTACATAGAAAACCCAAAAAACTTGACAAAAGATGTCTAGATTTAATAACCAACTTCAGTAGTATAGGTGGATACAAAGTCAATACTCAAAAATCAATAGCATTCCTGTACACAAATAGCAGACTCACTGAGAGAGAAATTAGGGAAACAATCACCTTAAAAAACATCTAGGAATCAATCTAATGAAGGAAGTAAAAGACCTTAACATGGAACACTAAAGTATTCTGAGAAAGGAGATCAAAGATGTTATTAGAAAATGGAAAGATATCCTGTGTTCTTTGGTAGGAAGCACCAATATAGTAACAGTGGCCATATTTCCAAAACGGTTATACAGATTTAATGCAATTTTGTTCAAAGTGCCAATAGCATAGCATACCTCATAGAATTAGAGAAAACAATCCTAAAATTCATTTGGAGCCAGAAGAGACCTAGAATAACAAAAGCAATTCTGGGCAACAAAGGCAAGGCAGGGTGTATCACAGTCTCTGATTTGAAGTTATACTACAAATCTACTATGATTAAAACAAAAAAAAAGAACAGCATGATACTGGCAAAAAATAAAAAAGAGACCCAAGGATCAGTGGAACAGAATGATGTAGAAACAACTTCAAACACACTCGGGCAACTTATCTTTCAAAAAGGAACCAAACATCCTCACTAGAAGGAAGATAGCATCTTTAATAAATGGTTCTGGAAAACTGCCTTTCCACATGCCAGAAATTAAGATTCAACCTGTATCTTTCATCATTTACTAAACTAAAATTAAAATGGATCAGAGATCTAAATATGAAAACAGAAATACTACATGTGCTAGAAGATAAAATAGGTAGGACTCTCAAGTCATTGGTGTAAGCAAAGACTTTATGAGCAAAATCCAGAGTGCACAGGAAATATTATGAAGAATAAGCAACCGGGATCTCATCTCATTAAAAAGCTTTTGCATAACAAACGAAATCACCAACAGTGAGGGACAACCCACAGAGTGGGAAAAATTTTTTGCCTGCTATTCCTCAAAGGACTAATATCTAGAATATATAAAGAACTTGAAAAAACAAGGCCCCTTCTAAATTTAAAGACCCAGTTCAAAAATGGAAATCTGAAATGCATAGTTACTTCTCAAATGAAGAAGTAGAAACAGCAAATAAATATATGAAAAAGGTTCACTATCACTAATCACTTGAGAGATGCATAGTAAAACAACACTGAGATTCCATGTAACTATAGAAAGAAGGGCTGTTATCACAAAATCAACCAAAAACAAATTCTGGAGGGGATATAGGGGGAAAATAACCCTTCTCCGCGTTGGTGGGAGTGTAGACTGGGGCAACCACTGTGTAAATCAGTGTGGAGGTTCCTTAAAACAAACTTAAACTAGGGCTGAGGATTTAGCTCGGTGGCACCGTGCTTGTCTTGCAAGAGCAAGGTAGTGCGTTTGATCCCCAGTACCGCAACAAACAAACAAAAACAAAACCCCACTAAAACTAGAGGTCTCTTTTGACCCAGGTATTCCTCTTCTTGGTATCTTCCTGGAAGAATTAAAATCATCACACCACAAGAATATATGCACACCCATGTTTTTAACAGCACAGTTTGGAATAGCTAAATCTTGGAAACAGTCCAAATGCCCATCAACTGATGAATGAATAAAGAAGATGTAGATTTTTCACAAAATGGGGTACTACCTGCCATAAATAAGGGTAATCTTGAGACATTTTTAGCTAAATACTTGAGCCCATACTCTCAAGTGAAATAAATCAGATACACATGTGTAAATATCACATTGTTTCTCTGGTGGAAGAAACCAAAAATGGAAATAAGGTCCAAAATGTGTAACAGATATTTCAAAATGGGAAGAAAATCTACAAATGAGATGGTGAACAAGGGAGGGGAGAGAAGGAAGGAAAGAGGAGAAAAGATAAAGATAATACAAGGAAAATGGAAACAAAGCTTCTGTAAATAAGAAGGGGAAGAGGAGTTGAAAGGAAGGGAGGGAAATGCGAAAAAAAAGAAATAAGATATATCATGTATAGGTACAAATTCCCTATGACAAATGCTATCCTTATGTATATCTAAAATGTGCCTATAGACAGTATAAAAAAGTAGCATGTTATAAAATTCATTTTTGTGTTTGCTTTCAGCCTTCAAGGTATTGTTCAATGAAGGCATACTTACAGTTTCTCCTAGAGTTTCAGCACATAGAATTTTTTCTTTTTCTGCTCTCGAGATATGCCCTGTAAAACGAAACAAAACAAATAAGTCTACCTCATTTGGAGCTCTGTTGCCTACTTTCTACACAAAAGAAGAACTATGGAGACTAAATTGTATGACATCAGTGCACAGTAGCTCACCCTTCAATAGCAATGCCACTTTCCAATGACTCAGGTATCCACAGACCACAGTGGTCTGAAAATATTAAACAGAAAATTCTAGAAGTGAAAAGAAATTCTTAAGTTTTCAATTGTGTACCATTCTAAGTAGCATGCTGAAATCTTGTGCAGACTGACCCGTCTCACTTAGGACGGGGGTCATCCTTTTTCTGTCGCCTGTCCATTAGTCACTTGCAGCTGTCGGTGTTAGCACAACTCACTGTTGCAGGGTTCCAGCACTGGGTTCAAGTAAGGCTCATGCAGTAGTCTAATGTGCATTGCAACGCCTGTGTCACTCACCGCATTCATCTCAGTAGGCAGTGTGTCATCTCACCGTCACGGGCAGGATGCACTACTGTAAGGTATCTTGAGAATGAGAAAGAGCATACTTACATAACTTTTACTATAGTACAATGTTATAGTTGCTCTATTTTAATATTGGTCTCCTGCTAGGTATGATTTATAAATTAAATTTTATCATGTGTATGTATAGGAAAAAACACAACATATATAGTATTCAAAATTGTCCATGGTTTCAGTCATATTTTGGGGGACTTAGAACATATCTTCTATTGTTAAGGAAGATTATTATACTAATAGGAGGCAAAACTGATACCTGTTTTGCAAAAAATATTATGAACTAACTGTTCCCGGTAACCTTCAGAAGGTCTAAAAACATCTTACCTTGCACAGCATATTTAAGAGCTCTATAAATATTTGCTCAATGAATAATATGGTCAATCAATACATTAATTAATCCTCTAAGTAATTTCACGCTAAATATTTCTTAAAATGTAAATATTGACTCCATAGCAATTCTCTACCATTCAAAATGCTCTTCAGGACTACAGAGTGAAGGTTATCTAGTACAGGTCCTGAGAGGCATGTAGTACCTTGCAGTGTTATGAGGTACTGTAAGCATAAAAAAGCATAAAATAGTCCCTGCATTTTGAATTTTCTCAGGAATGTTTTATGATTTGGAATGAATGTTAAAATAATTCCATTTCAGAAAAATTGGGTTAAGCAGAATATGTTATTAAAATTAATTTTGATAGTTTCTTTTTGCTTTTAAAATTACTCTGTTACAATATGTTAAATTGCACGTGTGACCTATATTCTTTTCTATTGGGCAGTACTATTACAGCATAAACATTTCTAAGGGGAGTGTTGAAGAACAGTTTTAATGCAACTTTTTTGCAGTGCTGAAAATATCCTTACTCTGTTTTCTTCTCTAGGCTGTACTGCAGCTTCTCATTTTTCTTCTGATGATGCAATAATTATTTGACAGGAAAAAGATAATAAGGTCAGGCAGCAGGATGAAAGCAGTGCTATACATATAGATTGCACAGTATGGGATGGGTTAGAAGCTCAGGGACTAGAAGTGAAAGGATTATATTTAGATAGAGTGCTTGGAAGGTCATGAATATATGGGAGCAGGAAACAGAATATATGAACTGTCATGAGCCTCTGCATATGCATCTGGAATGGCAGAATTGCTGCTCACACAGATTCTGTGGCTAAGGCAGCGGAGTGTGGTATTTTCAAGGGAGACTTAACAATTTGGTATCTAAGAATTGTAGGGATCTTTTTCTCAAACAAGATGGGTCATCTGCACTTAAGGCACTTTTCAGAAACACCAATCTTAACCTACTGCAAAACCTCAATTAAGATAAATGATATTACTTGTATACAGCCAAAGTGCATTATAACCATCCATCTGATAATAGTCTGGTCAATAGCTGAATTACATTTGGTTCATATAATCCAGCACTTCATCAAAGTTAACCACAATTATGTACCATGATCTCAATTATTTTAATTAAGAGTTGATATAAGTAATACATGTGAAATGTGTTTATGAAACAGACATTGCACATTGGCTTAATCAAAATCTCTATGACTGAAATCCATATGAATAGTTTGTCATTGCTTCTATACTCTGTAAAATACTTATTCTCTCCTCCTAAATGAATATCTCTCCCTCTGCTCATTCCTGTCCCAGGGCCTTTGCATTAAGTGTGCCTTTTCTTTAAACACTATAAGTGGATCTTTATATGCTCCATGTTTTTAATTCAAGTCTCAGGTCAAATAACACTTAGGCAGAGAGGCCTTTTCTGACCAATTATTTGAAGAACCCTGTACCTTCAATCCCTGTCATATCATCTGGTTGTGTTCCTTGCTTTTGTCACTATGTGAAGTTATGATTCTTCATGTCCCCCCTCTTGAGAATGGAAGCTTCTGAAGAGGGGAGACATTGCTCATCTGACGTCAGCACTCAGGACAATGAAAGATTTGCACAAAAATTTATTAATCTATTAATTTGCTTATTCATCCATGCCTTCACTCAGGGTCCCTAAGAAATGAATCAGATGGAGAGTTCATTAACAAAGGCCTTTGGGACCAACATCTCTGTAAGGGGTGGATGTAGACCTGGCAGGATTTGACCTGCATGTAGTCACAAGGCAGCTCTGGAGTGGGATGGTCCATGATACCTTCTACAGTCATCATATGCAGACCGTCCCTGCAAACTCAGAGCTGCAAACTCAAGACACTCAGTCTCTTCAGCTGGGTTCATTCCTGGGTGGAGACTTAGCTGCTACAGTGAACTAATAGAACAAAAGTTCTTGGTTTCATGGAACATACCTGCTAATTAATGAAGGAATCAATCAATCTATCAGTATTTTGGGGTATTGTTTGTATCACAACTTTTCCTTTATCCTTATAGTACATCTTTCAAATTTTATATTTAGTCAAAGGACCTTGATCCTTAAGAAGCATAAAGAAGAAAACTCCCCAGATTTTTTCGGTGGAAGCCAACACCATATACTTGGCAGAGCAAAGCTCCTTGTTGGGAAAGTGCAGAGCCTCATTTCACTGCTTTTCTAGGGTAACTTGTCTGAGGTGTTGCATTAAATGATCAGGTGAGTTGTTTTGGGGTGCCTCCTATGTGCCAGTATGGATATCCATAGCAGCCTCTGCAATAACATAGTATGGGAATTCAGGAGCAGTGTGATTGCCTATAAGGGACTGGCAGGGGGAAGTAAGGTTACTTGGAAAAAGAAGCATCTGAGTTTCATCTTGAGTGATAGTTGGGAGTGACTAGTTATTGTGTTCTAAATAGGGACACAGTGACACAGGGCTCTGAAATTAATGTAACTTGAAGCCTTCCTGTAGTGAAGAGGGACTGGAACAAAGACAGCAAGCAAGGAAAGTAGCACTGGATGGTGCTGGATTGTGTGTGTGTGCTCAGACCGTAAAGCACCTGATAGACCTTCTTGTGGAGTAGGAAATTCACCCAAGCATATTCACATCAGGAACATGATATTTGCAATTGTGTTCCTACTACCTCTGAAGCCTTATAAATCAGTATCAATGTCATTACCCCAGGTCAAAGGGGAGACACACTACCCACACAGCTTTCAATCGATGTATCTACTTACCTATCTTAGGTAGAATGTGCACATTTTCCATCATGCTGGACTTAAAAGTTCATCTCTTTCATTTTTGCAATATGTTAAACTTTTCTCCTTATCTGAGAACTTTTTAAAATACATATGCCATGAAACACTAGTTCTGAAAAATGCTATGGGAAAAATGTCTACTTCTTGGAGTTTCAATCTCGTAGGAAAAAAAAATGCATTTTAACTGTTTGTATTACTGTTTCTGAAACATATTTTAGTCCAGGACTTGTCCAGTGACTGGTTGCTCTGTGGTTCATTTTGCAAGTCACCTGTTCACACCCCTAGACCCTCACAGCCTGTTGGGAGTTACTCTCCTGGCATTTGCTTCTCTCTCATGGTCTTCTCTTGGTCGATTTTGCCAGCTTGGTACTTGCAATCTCATCTTCCCTCCTGAGTTTCTGTCACTGCTAGAGTTACTCTGTGTTGTTACAGGGCTCTGTAATCCCTAAGATAGAGTTCACTTTCCTTATTCAAGGTACTCTCTGTTGCCTGTCTCATTAAATCTGACCACCATCTGACATTCCAAGATGTTTGTCAAAGTCGCCTGCCTTCACTTTTTTTTATCCTGTCTGTCTGTTCGCAACACATAACTGGCTCATTTCTTCCTTTGAAATAATGTGTCTCGCTCTTCCCTGACAATTCATGTCTTACCTCCCTTAACATTCAAAACCATGGGGACAGTGAGAAGAGAGGTAAGTGTGAAATAGGAAGAAAATAGCTAAAGGGGAAGTGGGAAGGAGAGGGAAAGGAAATAAGGGAAAAGAAAAAATGTGAAAAAAAGGAAAAAATGGAACCAAAGTCTTTGCAAAATAGGGAAGGGTAGAGGGGGTGAAGGGAGGGCAGGGGTATGGAGAAAAAATAAGAACCAAGACCTATCATGTAAAGGTACAAGGTCCCAATGATAGTGTAACTGCATTGTTTGCTTTAAATGTACCAATAAACTTAATGAGAAAAAAGTAAAAAAAAAAAAAAAAGGGCGGGTGAAAAGAATTAAGATGTGTTATGTACATTGACTCCCAAAATAAATGTAATCATTATGTACTCCAAACATGTACTAATGAAAAATACAAAATTTCCAGTTTAAGAACTTATATTCTTTAGAGTCTTTTTGTATATTATCACAACCATATTTTATTTCTTTACCACATGAACACATAATACTGGGCAAAGAGGGAATATTGAAACCTATGCTTGAATGGAAATAGTGTCAGGTACAAAGTGGGTGCTATTTTTAAGCATTTGTTTTATAAGTGATTAATATTAAACAGTAGAGGTTACAGCAACAATGCTAAATGAATAAATGCATTCCTTGCTGGCAATAAACATAATTCATGGTATTCTAAAGTTCACAGAAGGAAAAAATACTATGTAGCACAATTATCTCATTTTCAAGAGGCGTTAACTGGTGACATTAAATAAATTTACGAAGATCTTAGTGGCCAAACAGAAATAAGAGCTTAGCCCAATAATTCTTAGCCCAATGCACTCTTCCCCACCCCCACGCCAGTCTCTCAACGACTAGATGAATATGTGGACACATGATCCCCTAAGTCATTACATGGAAGTACTAGATGATAAGACTTTGAGTTATTCACAAAAAGGAAGAGAGCACATTAGGTTGTGGTGTTCAGAGAGAGAAAGAGCAAGATGTTACAGAAAGCTGTACTGAAGAATTGGTAAGGTTTAGACAGGTGGAACTTCAGGATGATGACAGCACAGCATTTAGTTTGGAAGCAAACATTAGGAAATGAGAGAGCACACGTATGTTTGGGAGGTAATTCTTTGGATGGCTGGAGGTAAGACATAAGACTAACACAGGCCCATCCTATCTGTGCACCTCAGGCACTTCCTACTATTACAAAGTAACAGATCCTTTCATTTCTCCCACCAGAAGCCTCAAAAGAGTTCTCTAGTCACGATCCTAAGGTTTCCTAAAAAGGGTGAGAAGGAACTGTTCTCGCTGCTGTGATTTTATCACAGACACTTGCTGCATTTGCTTTGTTTGCCAAGAATGGAAGGAAAGAGTAGCTCTAGGGTCCTAGATCTCTCGTGACCACCGCACACTCTTTTCCCCAATTTGTATGTAAGAACCTTGGAGCTACTCTAGGTATTTTGTGTAGGATGGCTTTCTTAGATGAACCTGGGAGTCCTTGTACTCTTAAAATTAGCCAGTGATGGCACCTTTCAGCAAGAAGTGCCTGCTGGTAATTCAATTCTGATGAATAACTAGGGACAAAGGATTCCAGGAGAGCAGGTCTTGGTACAGATCAACTGTGCATTGGTATTATAAGTGACCTTTCACACATTTATTTGGTAAGCATTATCTTTTGTCATCACTGCAACAGAGCACAAATGCATTGGTATTGAGGGAAGATATCTGTGATATTGAGTGTTCTCAAAACATAATGGCTTCCCATCAGTAGGGAAATCCTTAGGCAATCCAGAAATCCTTAGGCAATCCAAAATCATTTATCCACGTACACATCAAAACTAATGCGAGACATTCATCTCCAAAGTGGGAAATGTTTGCTCTGCCATCCTCCCCAGAAGAAGCCCTTACTGTCTAATACTGGATGACAAATAATGCAGCTGCTTTTTCTCTATGTGCACATGCACAGGCCAAGAAGAAAGGAGCAGTTGCTACCATGTCATATGGAGTTCCCGTCGCAATTGGCATTGAGAATTCTTTCCTTTTTATGTGTCATAAATCAAGCGACACAGGAAAGTCATTCAAAAAATGAGTCCCTGTAACTGTTATAAATAAGTTCAGTTGTCTTACTAGGCTCAGGGTTGGTTTGAATTTTTTTTTTAAAATCACTGCTTTGTATGTGTTTCTTCAGAAGTATGGCATTTGAGTAATTACTGAGAGATTTGGAATTCCAGACGATTCAGGAACTTCTGAGTTATACTTGAGTCAGAGGGACAGGATATACCAGTTCTTTACTTGATGGTCATTGATAATACAACAAAACAGGAGATTCTCATTCTCTAGTTCCCATTTTTTGGATGACTCTGATAATTCAAACAGGATCCATAGACTGTGAATCCAGTGAGGATCCCCAAAACTGCCCTTGCCCTTCTTACATAGTCCTTAACAGGAGGCCCTGGGTTCCATCCAGTATTCTCATTCCACTTCTCTGTGAAGGTGCTTCTTGGTTGCCACTATTTCCAGCCTTTCTAGGGCATGGACACATTCACAATACGTCTGTCACCTTCTAACTCATGCAACAGGTTTATAATACATCTGCCCTGTGATATTGTAATTTTGACAACCAGCTTCGTAACTTGTATAGCTGTGTCAGTTTGCTGGCCACTAGTGAGTTCTTTGGTACTAGATTCAGTTTTTCTCTCCTATTAATTTTTAGAGACAGGTCCTTAACCCACAACCTGCTGTTGGACCTCATGAATCCCAAACAACTTAGGAACTTCCCTTCATAGCTGAATACTTTGGTCTCCTCTGACTGTCCTTTGACTCTCTTTAAACCATATAGGGCCTCCCAGTCTCTCAGTCAGATTGTCTCTATCTGGCTCACTTTGCTACTGCCAAGATTCAGTTGAGTGGCCAAGAATTTAGGACACAAATGCTTCCTTTGTCTTAGTGATTCTTCCTAAACATTCTTTTTGTTTTAGGTACCACTTTACTCCTTCCAATATTTATTCATTCAAAAACACTTATAATCTTTATGTCGTGCCAGGAATTGAAACTGGTAAAAAGAGAAAGAAGACATAATTCTTTCCCATAATAAGTTCATGGTGTAAGCTAATACTATGTGTAATAAAGTTTTGCATTTATATAAGATTTTAAAGTTCACAAAGAACTTTCACATACAGTTCTTGACCATTGTGCTTTAAACTGTAGATTAATTAACTTTCCATATTCAGGACCACAGTGATTCCAAAGGAGTCATGAAACTAGCTTTCCCATGATGTAATTTAGATTCATACTGGACAGAAACTTGTAAAAGTAATGAATGTGGGAAAGCCTTCAGCCATAATCATTGCCTTTTTCAACACACATGAATTCAGAGAAGAGATCTGCTATAAATGTTCCCTTGCCTGAGCAAACTGGTTTCCTGATGTGTATTAACTGTGAATTTTCTATTCAAAGAACCTCAATTCAGGACTATTTGAGGTCTTAATATCAGATTCATCTTACTTAGAGTGAAATATATGCAATTTATACTTTTGAAACATGATTTATGAAAGTTGCTTAGCACAAAGCTAATTGTTCAACTTGAACAGCATCTACAGTGATCATATAATTATTTTTCTCATTTTGGCAAAAGTTGATACATGACGAATATTTACTATAGTCAGATGAGGTACAGCTGGGACTTGTGTCACTGGGAACTGAAAAGACCTAAAAATGTTCTGTTGTCTCTTTGGTGAACTGAAACCATACTTTAAAAAATTTTAGGAAAAAGCTGTCAAAGAAAGTGCCAAATCTAGGATGGTGTATGGTGATGTCACTTTGTGGAGTTGTAGTTCTTAAGTATTCAATGTTACTTCCCTCTTTTGCATAAAACATACAATAAACAAGCAAATAAATTAATAAAACAGTACTGTGTACCCCGATAAAAATGAAACAGAGGATTACAAAAGAAAGATGGGGTGGGAAATATAAACAGTAAAATTAGGGACCGGGGACAGACAACACGAGCTCTCACCTGAGGACTGAATAGGTAGAAGAAATCTGACACTCAAAGAATGGGGTAGAAAATTTAATCTGAGAGACTAATAAGGCCACAAACCCCAAGGCAGAAAACAACTTCATTTTTCTCAGAAACATTAAAAAAAAGTGAAAAAAATCCTATTTGAAAAAACTTCGTAAATTAAATCTATCAGGACATTTACAAAAATCAAAGTCAATTCATGCAAAGACACTTCAACATTAGCAAATCTATCAAGGTAATTCAGTAAATTAAATGAGGAAAAGCAAGTGATTATACAAGGGAAGCTAAAAACATTTGATAAAATTCATTCACAGAGGAAGAAAATGACCTCTTAGGAACCTTAAATAGAAGGGAATTTCCTTAACTTACTATAAGCTGTCTGTAACAAATATCTTTACTAACTATCATCTGTAGTGCACATTACATGTCAAAACTCTTATGCCCAATCTTGATTAAAACAGCAATGTCAAGTATCAAATGATTATTTGACATTTTCTGGCCCTCCTAATAAAATAAGGCAAAACAAAATGAGTATAATTATGGAAAATGAAAAGAGAAAATTGGAAAAGATGATATGATTGACTACCTTGAAAATCTAACACAATCAACTTACATTTTATTACAACATAACTTTTCAGAGCCTGAGTTTACAATCAACATATTAAACAGCAGTAGCTTTTTCATCTACTAGCAATAATAATGATAACATTTTCTAAACATAAGTGCGTGCGTGTGTGTGTGTGTGTGTGTGTGTGTGTGTGTGTATGGTTGACTATATGTGTATCTGTATTTATACTGACATATATTTAACTATGTTTTCCTCTGGGAAGTGGACTGATCAAGGTTTTTAGGCTATATGGCAAAAAATTACCTTATGTTTCAATGATTACATAAATATTCTATATTACTTTTTCTAGACAAAGCAATGAGAAGAATGGATCTTATCTATTTTAAAAGAACCTCTCGAAATTAAAGATGATGATATGGAGGTCTAACTAATAAAATAAAATGAGTTTAGAAGGCTAAAATTCACCAACATTTTTATCACTTGCTAATTAAATATTTTGGACAAGAGGTACAAAGCAAAGAAGAAAAGCTGATTATTCTTGTAAAAGCCATAGATTTGACAATAATCATTCACAATGTGCTTTCTTATAATATTTGTATATGTAATCTAGTGCTTAGATTGAACACAAGCTTTCATGGTCAAAAAAGTGTGCAGAGTGGTTATATAAATACTCTGGTTCTTAGAAGTGTCGATTAATGCTTTATCTAATGCATATGGTCAGGATGTATCTGTTGATTGATTAGAATAATGCCTTTTGGTTCATTTACAGAGTGAGGACTCAAGAATTATTTCCCTAACTGTATGATTATAAAAAGGAGGAGATTGACCCCACCCTACCCATCTATGAAATGCATTAAAGGGATCCTGTATCCTGTCCAGCTCCCTTCATTGCTAAATATTGCTTGCTTCACAGGGTGATAAAATTGGTAAAAAAAAGTCTGATGTCCTAATGCATATATAATCTCATTCATTCTAACAGAGGCATTTGTCAGATATTCTGAAATACAGCTATTTTAAGACTTCTAAACTGAGAAATGAACAAATACTGAATATACTCATTTCTTCTTAAAAGACACTCAGTTTTAACATTTGTCTTAGGATCTTGTAACAGGATGGCTTTAAAAATGTCAAAAGTGCTACTCAGTTAAGTGGAAAATAGTCCTATATAGTAGCATACATACTGTGAATCTTCTAGCTTGTTGTTACCAATAATACAGAGAGGAGGTATTTATTTTAAGATTCTGTTCCATTCTTATATTCAAGATATCTAATGCCTCAGATTGTTTCCCCAGCAACTATTCAGGTCATCAGAATTCTAACACTACCTTCCCCAATTCTATACTAGTTACAATAAGCAAATTTTTACCACGTGTATTTTGTATCTTACTCACTGGCTGGCTTGTTTTTCAGCAAACAGGCTTGAGTTTTTGCAGCTTTCTTGTTACATAGAATTCTCTGAAACACATTTGTGGTGAAGCTCATAGCTCTGCTAATCTCAGCTTCTCGGAAGTTTTATTGCTCTCTTTTAAATCCTTTACTATAAAGCATTTTCCAAAAGTATATATAAGGGACCACTCTTGTAATTCCCACTTGAACTTGCAATACATATCTGAAATAAAAAGCTCAAAAATAGAACTCTTGACTCACATCCTCCCCACTGCACAAGCCTGCTACTCCAGTATTTTAGCAAATGGCTCTGCCAGTCTAGGGTTATTCAGACCAATATCCTAGGCTATTGATCCCTCTCTTTCTTTTTTTCCCCCACTCTTTTTTATTGGTTATACAAATTATTGGGTTTCATTTTGGCAGATTCATACATGCACATAACATATTTTGATAATTTCTACTTCCACTCATTTCTCCCTCTGTTACCCCTTGCCTCACCCTTCTTCCTAGTTTAACACTGGGAGAGGAGTTCCATGCATGTGACATTTTCTTTCTTTTAAATGCCATCTCCAGTGATTGGGAATCTTTTCATGAATATACACCCATGATCTAGCCTTTCTTCCCAACTCCATTGCTAGTCTAAGCCTCTGTTTTCATCAGACTGCTCCTACTGGTCTCCTGTTCTTATTCCTTACCTCTTGGACTGTGTTCTCCAAATGATTACTTGTGAGTTTGCTTTAAAATGTAAACCAGATTTCTTCATTGCCCTACTCAAGTCCATCCAAAGGCTTTTCATCACACACAGAAAAAAATTCATGAGCTTCATTTTCAAAAACTAGACTTTGCTTTCTCCTTTCTAACTTGATTCCTTCTTCCCAGTTTCTCCTGACTTACTTTCCTTCAGTAACACTTCCTGTCCAGGTTTTCCTCAAGCAGAGGGATTCATTCCAGCAGGAAAGCTACTGCCCCAGTGTCCTTGTACTCACTATGCCATGCCTGGAATTCTAGATAGTTGTGTGGCTAATTTCCTCAAATCATTCAAATAGGCCCTCTTTCCAGTGAATGTTCCTGGAAACCCTACTTAAAATGAAATAGCCTATCACTATTGTCTTACTCTACTTTAATAATGCTTTCTAGACCTTAAATTGTATGCTTTGCCTATTATGTCTCTTACTCATTCACCAGAAACCCTGAAACTATAGATCTCACCTGCCTTATTCACCAGTGTATTCCCAGTGCCTAGGACAGGTCTTGACACTTGGCAGCACAATATTAGTTAAAATAAATACATTCTACACTTAGAATGAATAACTTTGCAACATATAAAATATACTTTAATAAAGCTTTACAAAATAACTCAGACTCAATTTTTAAAATTGTGGGAAAATTAATTAATTTACTGAATGAATGAATCAAAGTGATACTTAAATTTACTATACTCCCCCAAATAAAATTTAAAAACTATTGACCTATATAAAGTAGTGTTTCTAGTTGCAATATCTAATGACTATCCAGTGAATTTCAATTTTTTGTTGACAAGTTGGAGACATTATATTGAATAAAAGTTGTTGCTTACATTTTTAGTGCTTTCTCTCATTAGCAACCATGCTAATTTATATATAAATAGTTTTACTCTCTCCTCTGAGGAACTATTACAATTGCATAATGAAATTTAGGATGTTTCCAACCCAAAGTCACAGCTAGTAGTGCTTTGACTTGAACTTATCAGACTCCAGCAGTAAACCCTATTAATCCCCGGTAAAACAGGAAAAAAAGACAAGGAGGCTGACAACAAACTGTTACTTTTTGCAAGTGCTAGAAGACCTTGGGATGTTCTCTAACTTTCTTTGTCTCCCTCTTGTATTCTTATCCTCTAAAGGAGTGAGACATTATGCCAAGACAGGCCAAAATCACCCTTTCCCGGCTAAACTGTCTTCATATTGATGTTTATTTTCACTTACTCTGATAAAATCCAAGCATATTTTTATAAATTCAGCTTTCATTTACACTACAATATATATTTTAATTCCAGAGTTTTTAAATATTCAGTGGTCTATCATCCCAAACAGTCTAGTGTTTTCACATCACTTCTAAACTAGATGATCCACATCGCTATGACTGACATCAATTCTTTTGACCTATCTGGCTCCTGTCTCAATCCCTCCAGATACCTTTCAAGAAAGCAGTCAGATAAGTCAGAGTGCTTGGATACAATTTCTGTAGTTTGATACATGATAGTTACATGTAAAGGCTGGGTCCCCAGGAGGTGATATTGGGAAGCATTGTGGAACTTTAAGAGGAGGAGCCTAGTGGAAGATTTTTCGGTCATTGGTGGCATTCTCAAAGAGAATTGTGACTCCTCAGACTCTTAGTCTTTCTCTGCCCCCTGGCTTCAAATGTGGTACTGACACTTATATATGATGAGCTACCATCACCAGAGGTCAGACTAATGCCCATACCAATAAATCTTGCACTTAGGGCTCTAGCTGTATGATGGAAGTAGTCTTTTTCAGGTACTTTATTATAGTGATGTGAAGCTCACCAACATGGCAACATGATTTTCTTATTTACTGCCACTCAGAATTAACATCTGCCCATTCTTCTCTCATCATGAGTAACTCTAAACCCTAAAATCACGTCCCCAAAGCTTTGAGCACCACTCCCTCTTTGGCGGTAGTTTCGAACCATCCCTTCTCATCCGCTTTGCTTTCTTTGGCATTACTTTTTAGTTTCTCCTCTTTATCTTCAATCTCCCCGTATCAATTTATATTCTCATTTAGCTATGTATTTTCATTCATCAGTATACTTTGCACTGAATCAGAATCATCTCTGAACACTGAAGTACCCTTTATAATACCTTGCCATCACATAGCATTTCATGGTTCTCAAAGGTTTCTCAGATATTTATTCTAACAAAATCTTGCCATCTTAATTTGAGAGAAAAGGAAACTGAGTCATATTGCTGTTTTGACCCCAACTTCCCAGAAGTGTAGAAATAAGTGTAAGAAAAGATCCTTTTTCTTTTTACCATGGAGCACTACTACTTACCTATCTGCACTAGTATATAGTAATATTTATACTGTCTAAAAAAAAGAAGACCCGTGTTTACTTATTAAAATGAATTAAAATTAAACAGACTTAAAATTAATTCCTTAAATCATATTAGCCACAATTTAAGTGATAAAAAAATGGCAACAGTATTGAACAGTGCAGATATTAGGTCCTGCCATCATCACAGAAATTTCTGTTGGATGTTTCTGGCTAGATATTTCACTTAAGAGTATGGTCTCAATATGCATACATTTAGCTACAAATATCTCTAGTGTCTCGTTCTTTTTGGCTGAGTAGTATTCCATTTTATAGAAAAACCACATCTTCTTTATCCAGTCTCCAGTAGATGGGCAATTGGGTCGTTTCCAAGTTTTAGCTATTACAAACTGTGCTGCTATAAACATGGGTGTGCGTATGTCACTATGGTATGATTCTTTTAATTCTTTTGGAAAGATACCCAGCAGAGGGGTAGCTCACTGACCCATTAATCCTTAAATGAATTGATAGTGCTTAGAGAGATTGTTGACTCCTGATTTGCCAGTTAAGGTTCCTGTAATTGACAAATTGAAGGACCAGAAAATATTTGTTCCCTCTCGGGCATAGTAGACATTCTGTGCTATAATTCTTTATGTTTGGAAATGAAGTATAAAGAGATACCAGTAACTCTTCTAATATCACCTAGTCAGTGGCAGAGTCAAGACTAAAGTATGAATTTCTAGATTCCTTGTCCAGTGCTCTTCTCTGTAAACCATGCTACTTTATTGACTATATGTAAATTACCAAAGCCTGATGTGCTAGTTGGTAGAAGAAGGCACTTACGGAAAACTTCTTCCTTCCTCTATTCACACCCTTCCTTCTGCAACCTTGAAAAATGAAAGAGTTGTTTTTCTAGGCAGTGCCTTAAGGGAGCAGCCATAACAGGCCACCGAGACAGCTGGCTAACAGGATTATACAGCCTCACCGTGGATAATGAGGCTATGTCTCACACTGTACCTCACCCCTTAACTTGTTCCAGAACGTGTATTTGCTGAGAACACCTGCTACCTCACCCTTCCTCCATCAGCTACCACAGGCAGAAGTTCTAAATAAGTCTAGAGAAGCTTCCACAACTTCTTGACTACTAAGTCATAAAACAGCAGCTGGGTGTGAAAATATAACCCCTGTCACTTTTCCAAACAGCATGAGACCTGGCCTGAGGGGGCCTGAGTAAGTTCTGGGGTATGCTGCAATTCACAGCTGCTGCCTGCAGTGACATTTTTCCTCCCTGAGGTTTTGGGTGGCAGAAGGTTGTGATTATTTCCCAGTGTTGTTTTTCTTCCTCAGGACATTTTTGTTCATACACTACTGAGCATTTGCTTCCTCTAGTTTTAAATGTTCACCTGTGGCTGGGTGTTGTTCACTCACTTTGGGAACATATCCTCCAGCCACTTTTTCTGTACTCCTAGAGAGAAAGCTAAGGAAGGAAAAATCAAGAACTCAGCTTCTGGGTTGACATTCTTTTTTGCTAGAAAACACCAGCTTGCTAAATTTTGGTTGCTGTTTCTTTTTTAGTGGAATAATACGAAAGTCTGAATTTCTTATGCAGAGAAATAGTGCTAACTGAAGGCAATGCCTATTTGAATTTCTTTTTCTAGAGTCCACTCTCTGTTGCCACTTCTGTTTGATTTATTGCTTGTAAAGAGTAATTATAGTATAAAGTGAATTATGAATTTCCTTAACAGGAAGTGTATTGAATAGTTAGTAGCAAAAAAAGAAAAATCCAAAATACACAACAGCTGCCATGTTCATTTTTGTCCTAAGAATCTGATGAACAGAAACAGGAATGAGTATATTTTAAGTAAACAGCCCATGTTCAGAAGAGACCTCAGTACAGGGAATGAAATAGAGCCTTGGCCCAACTGAGCTCTATAATCAGTAAAGCCACAGCCATCTGTCAGGCTTGCTCTCCTCTCCCTCGGGCTCTGGCTCCCGGGGTTCAGCTGACAGACGGGCATCATTAGCTGGTGTGTGCATTAGGTCACCCCACTGAGACAGGTCACCTTGTGTCTTTGGGGTGTTTTATTCCCCCTGCTCTCTATTCTGATCCTGACAAAGGAAAATTGAATTTTAGTCTTAAGATTAAATGATGACAGTATGCAATCTGTCAACTCCTTGCTGGTAGCCAAGTAGGCTTGTTAAATTACAAAAGAAGAGAGGAATATGATCCAGCCTCCTCTTCCTTCAGTCCTCCAGGATCAGAAGCCTGGGATCCCTGCCTTGTACAGCCTATTTAAATGCAAATGTCACAAAGATGCTGCCTTTTTAGTGCCCTATACATTAACGAGTAGGCATAGAGATGTCCAGCATTCTGCCTGTGTGCAGTGGAAATGAGAAAAATTGGTAATAACAGAGAATCAAAGGTAACAGAGAACCAAAGAAAGAGACTCTGTGTGCTGGTGAGCAGTGGTTGGGTGCATGCAGGGAATCACTTTAAAGTACAGAGAGGAAATGGAAGCAGCAAGAATAAACTGTGACCAACCCCCTAGTCCCACAGTTTTAAAAATCGGTCATTTGATTAGCACCTACATTAGCTGCACAGATTTCCTTTCATAATGCTTTCACAAATCTCCCTCATGCTCCCCAGTGTGCACTCTATGTGTGCCCTCCACACTTGCCACTGTCTGTAGAGGCAGCTGTCAATCCTACTATCTTCCACTGAAGGATGCCCCTGACCCTGGCTTGTTGACTTGTGTGGGGAACTCTCCTTCTTTTTACTCTACTTTCTGAGGTCTTCCTCTTGGGTTGACAGTGACCTAGTTCCAGGCCTTACTTTAGACAAGTCCTGGTGATTTAAATCTCAGTGTAGTCAACATTCTCTTCTGAGATAATTCAATTCTCTTAATAAGGGATTAAGAATTTTGAACAGGAATCAAATTACAAATTCATCTGAATATTTATTTGGAAGAAGATGGATGGTGGTTACAGCCCAAAGATATATACATATGTATCAGAAGGAACAATTTTGAAAGGACCATTGCTATTGATTAGATCTTGACTTTTCCCAAAAGGGCAATGGTAAATATATTAATGGTTGATTGCCGGCCTGTGGCAATACTGGGAAAAGGTAGAAGCATAAGGACACAGGCTGTAGTGCGAGAAGAAGAAGTTAGGTCACTGAAGCATGCCCTTGAAGGGGAGAGGGATATTGGGATCCTATCCCCTTCCTGTCTCTCTCTTTGCTTCTTGGTCACATAAGGTAAGCACGTGCCTCCACCATGATGGATTGGGCTGCCATAGACCCAAGGCAACAGGATCAAGTGACCATGGACTTAAACCCATGAAATTGTGAGCTTAAATAAGCCTTTCCTCCATTTAAATTTATTATCACAGATACTTTGTCATAGCAGTGGAAAGCTGACACTGACATTTAACCAAAGTAAAGTGAGCACTAGCTTTTCTATGTTAGGTTTCATGGTAAATTAAGGAATCCATTCTCTTAGGCAGTCAAGTCCCTCACCATGAATAGTTGTGTTTTGTAACTTCTGTATCACAAGTGTCCCTTTGTTCTCTTATGTTCAGAAGGTTGTTGAGTTTACTGGATTCTTTTGATTTGCTGATGAAAGCTTTTTTGAAGGCAAGGGCAATGTAAAATGTGAAGGGACAGAAGTACTACATGTTGAATAATTTGATAATTATCCTAGATACAACTGAAATCACACAAATTCTTTCCCCTGAATTTGGCCTTCTATTTCTCTCATAGAGCCTTTTTTGGTTTCAGTGGAAATTCACTTTGGGAGGTCTTAGTCTTCAGGATTTTTACATTCACGTTTTTAATTTTGAGGGACTGTGATCTCAAGGATTTTGATCTGTAGGGGTTGTAGAAACTTCAAAATTTTGATTTTTCTGGAATTTCAAAATTCGTGTTGTGGTGTTCGGGTTGTCTTTCAGAATTTTGATTGTCACCAGCAATGCAGAAAGAGGTACCTAAAAGCTCAATCTTTGAGCCTGGCACAGCAGCACACTTCCAGCATTCCTGGAGTCTCAGGAAGGAGAAGAGCAGTTCCAGCCCAGCCTGGGCAACTTAGTGACTGACACTCTGTCTCAAACTAAAAAATAAAAAGGGTTGGGATGCAGCTCAGTGAAAAAGCCCTGGCATCATGCTTGGATGCGTGCACACATGGGAAGGTAGGAGGGAGGGAGGGAGGGAAGGAACCAAGGAAGGAAGGAAGGAAGGAAGGAAGGAAGGAAGGAAGGAAGCGGGAAAGAAGAGAGCTCAGTCTTTCCATCTCAGCTTTTATAGATTTCTAAATATTCTAGCCCAACATCCTCTCCTTTACCACCAACAGTTGTCTCAGTGTCTCAGAGAAGTAATGCACTCATATCTTCTTTACACTTCCCACTCCTCTCCATTGTAGCAAACAGTCCAGCTTGGCTGAGAAATCGAGGATGGTTAGACGTTTATTTCCTTCAAAACCCTGCTTTGATGTACAAGTGACTAGGCGCCCATCCCTCCCTGTTGCCCTGCCCTCGGTGGGAGAGGTGACCTTTTTCTTCTCTTCTCTCTCTGCTCTGTCCCATCCCCACCCTTCCTTCTTTAGGACTGGGTCTTCATTTATTTTGTCTTTCAGCTAATTATACTTTCTGCTAGCTCCATCCTCTCGGTTCTGCTTTTGCTCATCTTAAATTCCCACCACCCACCGGTGTCTACTTCTTTCCTTTCATCAATGAAAGAAAGCTCACATTTGCTGTTTGCCTCTCCAGTGTCCACTCACCCTTGACACTATGGATTCCACTTTCCAAAGACCTCCTGGCAAATGTGATCACTGACCTGGTGGTATCTAGATGGAAAGGATTTGAGGGGCAGGAGCCGTCATTTTCTTTATCTTGAACACATTTGGAAACTTCAGACCATTCAGGACACCGTGGCAGAATTCATTCTCCAAGTCCACTTGTCAAGGCAGAGGCAGCTGTGAAGCCAAATACTATCCCAGGCTTCTTTAGTTCTATGTGTTTGGACAAGTTATTTATTATTTTAGCTACAAATGACTAGAACTTTGTGTCATTTTTTTCAGATCATTTTCCTTATTTGTACAGTGTATAATCCATGTTTACATTCCTTGTGGGGAGTTGGGACATGTACACAATACATCTTAATTCCTTTTCCACCCCTTTTTTGTTCCTCCCCTGTCTATCTCATGATCCTTTTCTTTTTTGATGCATATTTGCAGTATGTAAAGTTTACATTCCTTGAGCTATATGTTATTACGGCTAAATAGCTGATACGGATTGAGGATTTATGGTGAGGTGGGCAGGACCTAATTCTTTGTATGCACTATTATATGCTTTCATTCCTAGTGCAACTCCTTCAATTCCTTGTGTGCATCATTACGTCCTTTAATTCTTAGAAATATTATCAGTGCTATTGTTTTTCCTATTTTGCTAATGAAGAAGAACGGAAAGAGGTTGAATAAACATCTCCTCTGCCAAGAAAGTAAGTGATAGAAATGATATTCCTGATCACTGACTTGTCCTTAATTATTTTTGAAATGAAAGTTTGTGTAGAGTTATATATGGTATAAGATGCAAGCTTCTGTATGAGAGAGACATTTCCTGATGAATGTCCCCAAATACAAACATGTAGTTGGCCCTCTGTATGTGCAGGTTCTGGATCTGCACATTCCATTGACTTAAAATATTTGGGGAAAAGTTGTGGCTGTAACTAAACATGTACTGACTTTTTTTCTTGTCCATATTGCTTAAGTAACACAGTAGAAGTATTTATATAGCATTTGCACTGGGCATTATATGCAATCTAGAGACGATTTAAGGTATATGGGAGAACATGCACAGATTATGTACAAATATTACATTATTACATATAAGGGACTTATCCATTCTTGAATTTTGGAATCTGTGGGGCAGAGGCAGTATGTTAGCAGTGGTTTAGCACAAACCTATCCTAGATACCAAGTGTCTAGGTTACTTTTTCTGATTGCTGAGGCAAAAATATCAAACATCCAAAATTAAAGGGGAAAGATTTATTTTGGCTCACAGTTTGTAGAGGTTTCAGTCCATGGTCTGTGGGCTGCAGGGCAAGGTGGCATGGCAGAGGCCATGGAAGAGGAGAAATAGTCCATGGTGAAGTGTGGCAAGCAGAAGGCAGCAAAACAGCAAAGTAGCAATGACAGTGGCTCTCTTTCTGTCCCTTATACTCCATCCAGGCTATCTGCCTTGGGGTGGGTAGCACTCACACCCAGGGTGGTGTACCCTTTATACCAGTATCACACATCTTAGATCCAGCCACTTCTAAAACTCCCTACCGATGACTACATAGGGAATATCTAGGTACTCGGGGACAGCTACATATAAGCCATAATACCAAGGTATGACTGTAGAATGTCCCAAACTGCATGTATAACTTTTCCCACTCATCTATAATTGCCCATCTTGGTAATAATGAACTAAACCCTCTTCTCTAGACACCTAAGAGTTCATCTTCTCTCCACATCCTCCTGATATCCACTTCCCCCATCTCCCTCCTGCACATTTCTCAGTCCCACTCTTGCTCCACATTCCCTTCTCTCTTACTATGACATTGGCTCCCCACCTGTTGCTCTTGTCTTGGGACTTATTTTTCTCTATTTAGTCTCTGTTCTGCTTCCAGAGGGATTTTCTAAAATGCAAATAGGATCATGTCCTTATTATTCAGACAAGACACAAAGAGGTGAAGGCACCTGGTCCAGCTCTAAAAAGTCAGAGTTTGACCTTACATCTGGAGGGTATGGATCAAAATCCTGTGCTCTGACCACTTTGTTAGCCCAGGGAATAGAAGGATAACCCCACCTCCAACCCCACTCTCTGCCTGCCTCCTCTCTCTACCGCCTTCCTCAGAACTTCCTCAGCAGTTCTGTACCTCTATTCAAATTTGGCTCGCGCTGAGTTAGAATCAGACAACCAAAAATAGCATATCAAATCCACCAAGTTTTACTGAGCTCTTTCTTGCCCGTTTCCATAAACACCTTGGAATCAGTGCAGCATATTTTGCAAACAACAGAAATTTGTCAAATCCATGAGATGCACAGTTACTTTTAAAGAAAAAAATGTTGAGAATATAAATTCCCTAATAAGATCAATAATTAAGTCAATTTTTTCGTCTGTGGTAAACATCATATATTACATATTCATCCTTTTAAAAAATAAAAGAAGAAAAATTCATGTGCCAATCCCACTTTGAGGACCTGAGGAGCAGAGAGGTTGAGTGAGTTGTCCAGGGCTATATGGACAGTAAGTATATGGCTGGAATTCGAAACCAGGACGTCTAATATTTGTTTCTACTTTTATAACTATCACATGTCATTGCTTTTTTGTTGTTTATTCAGAAAAATCTGAGAATTTAGCACTGTTAATATTTCGAGATGACTCAATGTAAAATTATTTAACCTTTTGTGTTGGAACAATTTCTAAAATGCATTACTTGTCTTTTTATGATGGCCTCATATTTCCTGGTTTCAGATGGTTGTATAAACACTAAATCTTATGTTTTGCTTGACTATTTTTTATTTTACTCTACATAGAGCAACTCTACACTGATAACATGTGGATGAATTTTTTTTCTCATGCCATTTTGATTTATCCATTTCTTTTATATTTGGTTCTCTGTTACTTCTTGCCGCTTTCATTTGCCTGACTTGGACCACATCCTTTTTTTTTTTCTTTTTGCTTTGCAAGTAACTATTTCCAGAATACTATTACAGTTGGGTGTTAAGTAAAAGAAATAGGTACTGAAGGATGCTCTAAGACCCTGTACTCAATCACATTGCTAAAAGGTATGCTATAGTGCTAAAGAAATAAATAACTCTTCATCTTTTAAAAAGAAGCAAATGTGATATATCCTGTCATTTTAAAGCTCTATTTTCATCCTCTGAGAATTGGAGCTTGGTGGTATTTCTTTAGTTAATGAAGAAATTTTCCTTTCTGGTGAATATTTTTAGCCATATCTGACATTTATTTGTAAGGTGTGAGTTGTTCGTAAACAAGGGCTTGCCTCCCCTCCCCATGACACAGGACAGTGGTGGCCCCTGTTAATCTTCATCCTTACACTTAAATCCTTATTTGTGAGACCACAGAGTTCCTTTCTTTCTGTCTTTCCCACTGTTAAAATTATCTCAAGAACATTTATATGGATCAAATTTTTGTTCCTGGCTTGTCCTAGTAGAAACAGAGGAGTCCTCCATCTGGGCAGAGTTGGGGCCAAATTGAACAGGAAGCTCAGCTGCTATTTCAGACTCAGCCAAATATGGAAGATGGTGGCTGGATGTGAACCAAGGTGTTTGTTTTCAATTATCAAGTCTTTCATGTGGTCTTTGGGACTGGTTCCCCTGTGATATCCCAAAGGGATGTCATCCACACTGGTGAGGAGACTCCATCTTATACTCTTAGAGAAATTCCACAGGGACATGTTGTGTCCATAGCTTAAAATTTTTCCACATGGGCACTCAGCAGACTACAGGTTGCTCACAGTTCAGGGTGGGAGACAGACTGGAGAATGATTTTGTTCTTGGGTTATAAATACAGCACTCAGAGCTGATCATTTATTGATTTTATGCCTGATGGTTATTTTATCCTTCTTGAAATAGAACTGGGAAGTCATCAAGTAGTTTGAGTGTATTAGTAATATATACCCTTTTCAATTATGTGGCTTGTGAACTTTTAGTTTGAGACTCCATCAGAGTTTATCAATGAAGAAATATATAGAATTTTTAAAGAAATCAGTTTTAGTTTAAAACTATATACTTTTGTACCTTTCATACCTAATTTTCTCCCAGAGTAGATAAATGCATTTTCAAATTCATTCTTTAGACAAATTCAACCAATTTACTTGCAGCCTCACCACCAGTATTTTGCAGACCACACAATCAAAGAAATTTTCAAATTTGATACAGTTACAGTCAAAGCAGTTTCCTGATGGATGAATTATAAATATCCAAGATAAACTGGGTTATCAGACAAATTTATGAGCATGAGTTTTAAAGCAAGAACAAATGTAAGTGCGCCTTTCCAGAAATGTCATTGTAGTCTAGCTTATCACCCATAGAACACAGCTATGAAATCTAGATTCAACTTTTTGGGTACTGGGGATCGAACTTGGGACCTTGTGCTTGCGAGGCAGGCAGCATAGATTCTACTTTTGCTGAGGCAGTTATGCAAACACAGGTAATTTCTAAAAATAGCAGTGACCACATATTAATAGCCAATTAAGGCATTAATTTCTGCTCACTGTCCACTTATAACTTCTTTCTCAGTCAGGCTTGAGAACTGAGTGGTATTTGACAACAATGAAAAGAAAGGGTGTTGTTGCTTTTCTATTTCGTTTCTTTTCAGCAACTGATTTTAAATAACAAAGTAAAAATTTCCCACAAGACACCAGAATACATAGCTTTAAAATTTCTTTTTAAGTAGTAATATCTGAATAAGGAATATAGCTAATCTATTTCTCAGAATATTGTGAATTTATAAGAGCTGCTGACTTAAAAGTACCATTCTCAGGTTAATAAATTAAGTACTTATTTAAAATATTTTCCTACAATTTATTCTTTTTTATTCTCTATTTTTCCTTCTTTGAGATTTTTTCCTATCTTATCTTTTCCCTAATGCCCATTTCAGTTTCACATTTCTTTAGGTTCCAAAGAAGACTTAATTCATTCTCAACTATTTCATTCTGCTTTGTCCTTGTCAAGAGTATCTTCGCGTCACTGTGTAAGGGTATATCTGTATTATAGGTGACTAACACACTTCCTGATTTGACTGTGACCTCTGGGAAAGGAGAGGAGAGGAGAGAAGGGGAAGGGAGGGGAGGGGAGGGGAGGGGAGCCATGTAGTTGTATAGCTGATGTTACTGGAGGTGAGAAGGAGCAAGAATTTCTCATTCCTATCCAGCTTCTGTGGGTTGCACTACAGCATGGCTCTTGAAGGAGAAATCAAGGAGGGGACGGAAGGATGAAAAAAAGAAGGGAGAGCAGGGAATAATTGCTGCCACCACCGTGTAGTAAGGGCTTTTGTGAAATTAGAATTTCCCAACACAATGGCTCATTCAGTCCCCAAAGAAACCCTGCACAGCTCACAGTCTATGCAGCTTATACTCAGATGCCCACTTGCTTTGTAGGTCCAGAAGTTGAAGCCAGCACTTGAGCTGCTTTCTCCAGAGCTCCCTGGAGGTGAGAGCAGAGCAGACGTAGCCCCTGGGGGCTCTTACCCCCCCCCGGCTGATTTACCCATGGAGAACTCTCACTTCTTGAGGTTTAGTCAGCCACTTGCTGTATCCCTGGGGATGAAAAGATCAAACCAGGATATGAGGATCAGTGAAAATATCGGCTTCCAGATGCTCTTTCCTGTGGATAGCAAACCACTCCTACTTTGAGACAAGCCATTATTCCCCCACCTAGAAGGGGCTGACATTCATCTGTAACAATGGCTTTGTTCTTCTGCAATCCAATCTTGTTCCATAAGCATTTGGAAGAGGGGCGTAAAAGCTTGGTTAATAAATCAGAACTGATTCAGCCACAGTTTTTAAGCTTGTAAGCAAGATAACTGATAATGGTGATATTTACAATGAAACTAGAAACAGCTGTCATTTCACTGAGTACACACTATGATCCAGGAACTCAAATATCACTTCTAGTTACCCCTAATAGGTCAATATTGGATCTTCACTTTACTCCGGGGAAAATGAGTATCAGAAGAGTTAAGTAAATGCTCAGAGTTTAACAACAAGAAAAAGCAGCTGAGACGTCACTGGAAGCCAGGTCTGTGCGCACGCAAATCACACAGTCTCCATTCAGTCCCAGCTGCTCCTCCCCATTGCCTGCCAGGCTGGAAGGAAGCCTGGGAAATTTGCTTTGAATGCCCATGGCTGCGAGCAATCAAGCTACTACCCATGATTAAATTGAAGAGCTGCAAGTCTTCTGTTTCATTCTCACACTAGATTTGATTGCAAACTATTTTGAACTATTTGTTTAATAACTTTTGTTGGTTTTCCATTATCCAGAAAAATAGATGCCCAAAGGCTTTGGTTTGAAATTTAAAGTCTATTGACAATCTGACCTCAGTCAGCTTTCCAGCCTCATCCCTGACCACATTCATACTAAATCTCAGCTGGAATGGAAAGGTTCACTTTATGAAACATACCAGGTATTCAACAACGGCCCAGTTGGTGCCTAGTTCATTCCACCTGCCTTAAAATCTGCTACTGACCTTCTTATTGAACCTTATTGAATCTTGCTCAGATTTCACTTCCTAAATCATCTGGAAAATTCACCTTGAAGTAGTTTCACACTCTACTTGAATAGTAATTAGTTCATTTGTCAATTAATGTGTATAACTTACAGGCTTTTCCTCAGAGCCTTGCTGTGCTTTTTAAATAATATAGTGCTACTTAATTTTGTATTTGATCCCAATTAGAGGGATTCTCCTCCTATAACCCTTCATGTCACACATGCAACACAAAATAGGTTGCCTGGCCTTTTGTAGCCACTGAAGATCTTTGCCCTCATTTCCTTACAAACACCATATCATGGTTCAAGCTTCTAAGGTCCAGTTCTGTAATAATACAGTGGACCCTTGAATTATGAACTCAGTTTATTCTTGAGGGCTGGTTGTAACTCAGGTCGGTCAATTGAAGGCTCAGGCTCCTCTACACAGCCTTCAAAGTCTCTTGGCTGTATACTGGCAGATCTCAGTGTCCATAGAGAGACATTGGCCCAGGATTTCTCAATTAACCCCACACAGGAAAGATATTGTAATGTTCCTTCCAGAACTCTTTAAGGGTTAAATCTGTATCTGAGACCCTCTGGAAGCACAAATGGCTAGTATTCTGGTTATAACTCAAGACTTTGTTCATAAGTTAAAATTAAAATTCCCAATTTATTTGTATGTATGGCTGGCCATAACTTAAGGGTCCATTTATACGGTAACATAGAACTGGTACCCTGCTGAGTATTTAATATGGATGAAAATAGCTATTTAATGATTTGATACTAACTTTGATCTTCACTGGAAAGGACAAGAATGGAAAAAAAGTTGAAGAGACATGATGTAACCTTGAAGAAAAAAATGAATGTTGGCTTGGAAATGAGTGATCCTTTTTGCTCATTTCATTTATGTACATTGCACTATTTACATGTCAATCCGTGTGTCCTTATGTATACAACTAAAATGGGGGAAAACAAGATGTAGAAGAATTTGTTTAAATGGTCATTCTGATGAACTGCCTCCCTGAAAAAATTCTTATCTTCCAGAGCAGAAAGGGACAACTGGACTGTCTTGTAAGTCTGTAACTATAAACAAACTGGGATTGACACCTCCCTTGAGGGTTTGTTTTTTCACCTGCTTGTGAATCCCTGGTGGAAAAAAAAAGTTTCCAGTGCTACAGGGGCCTTACCTTATTTGTCCATGGCTGCCTTTAATGGTGATTGTAAGACACAAAAGTTTCCCTCACCTTGGGTAAACAATTGAGGTTAGGGAAAGAACAAAACTATCCAAAAATGTGGGAAAAATATGTCCTTCCCAAAAGCTATATGTACATTTCTTTAAGCCTTCTCCTCTAGAAAACAAAAGAGTAAGAGCCCTTATGGACAAGAATGCTAATTATCATCATTACCTAAACTATCAAATCCTTCGCGACAAGAGCCAAAGTTGTCAAATACTAAAATAAATTCTCTATGTCTCATTTTAATACAAATAACTTTCCAATCTCTTTTGAAAAATGCCTCAGTTTTGATCTCAGAGTTGCTCTCTTTGAAAGACCATATAATTATCTGTTCTTGTTTACAGCAACAAAGGTCAGATTTCTTAGCAGATATTAATAACCACTGTGCGGAGTAAATTCTTCGGGCTCATCCTGCATGTTGAGCTTTGCCCTAGTTTCAACTTTGTGAAATTCCATGGTGCCCAGTTTGCACCCTACCAACTTTACATAAGGGCTTATCTATGGTGATAACCAGTCTCAGCCAACTATCCCCTTATTAAGCCAAATCATTATGCATTAGAAAGACATCACCTTGCTCTGTTAGGGTTTAAAAAATCCATCAGCGGAAGACTGAGAAGTGTATCTGATTCTTTAGGCCTCCCAAGGCTTGGAGATTCTGAAAGGTCAGAATCGGGAAGTCAATAGACTCAAGAAGATTGTGGTGGCGGTATCACTTCTGAGGCTAGGGCTAGCGACCAATGAAAAATTGACATCATTCCATAAAGAAAACATAAGACAGCACTGTAATAATTTTTCCTCAAATATATTTGGATATTTTGGGTACAAACTGAGTCCAGCTATCACTTCAATTTTACATCTACTTCTATATTTATAAATATGTAAGAGCGTCTAACCCTTACCAAGGCAATTGTAAACACTATTCCACATATTAGTTATTTAATATTCATTATAATCTTAGTCTGCAGCTACTTCTATGTACCCATTCTAAAGTAGAAAACTGAAACACAAGAAATCAAGTGGTGTATCTAGAAGAAGCAATTAATAAGTACTACAATGGGATTTGAGCTCAGGAAGTTCATATCTAGATGTTAAGGGTTTATACCCTGCATGTTTCTACCTTTTCAGTTTATCCAATGGTTGTCAGTGTCTAAGCCAGCAGACTCCAGCAAAAAGGAGATTTTGGCCAAGTTTAGTTTCTATTGGGGCTCCTTATGTAGGAACATGGTTTGGGGCAGGCCCACCACATGTGGCAAGACTGAGAGGTGTGTTTTGGTACTACCTTTGAAGGGCTAAAGTTATTTCTCCGAGGAAACAGAAAGAAACACTGTCATTCACTGATTATCTCACAACATGCCTATGCTTTAGAATTTACTATAGATATTATTTTTTTCAGATAACTCCAAAGAGTAAACCAAATTAAGAGTGCTTGAAACAGGAGATGAAACTTCCTTTATTTTAGCACTCTTTGTTCCTAAAGGAACAAAATATTCTAATAAGAATTTTATGAAATAAGAACAACAACCCGCAAAATAGAAGAAGTTGAGATAAGGGAGTCTCTATGTTCAAAAGTTTTATGAAACACTCAAGTAACCAAAATTATGTGTATTTCATAATTACTAGATTTATCAAAGCTTTTAATATATTAATGTGCATTGCATAAAAACAGTAAATAAATTTTATTTCATTCTAAATTTCTTTTTTGTTTTACTTTTCTTTTCTCAAGATATCTCCTGGAAACAGTATACTCTAAGATATATTTTTAGAACCGCTACTCTGGAGGTCCAAACACCTAGGCAAAGTATGTGATCCAGGAAATGCTTCCATTTCAAGATGGTCCCTGGAACAAGGGCCCACAGAATGGGAGACTTAGCTTATTTCAACTTACAGGTGTGGTGGGAAGAGCTTGGGGGGCAGCGCTGGCTTAGGGTTAGACCAGGGGCAGTGGCAGTGGGGACTGCATCAGCTGTGGCCACTCTGTCTCTGTCAGTCTTCATGGAGCCTCAGGCTGGTCTGCACAGTGGCTACTATAGGATTCATCTCAGCATGACAGCCTCAGGGCAGGAAAACTGCTTACATAGTCCTGAAAGTTTCAAGAAAGAACTGCTATAAACAAGGTGGAAACTATATCATCCTGGAAAGATTCTTCCACCATACTCTGTTAGTCACAAGAGCACATCCACTTTCAAGGAAAAGGGAATACACAGCAGTATTAAAGTTGGACTTTAAGGCTATGTGGGATGGGAGTTAATTTTATGGTTGATTTGGAAAACACAATCTGCCATACTATCAGAATTTCTGAAATGAGGCTTTGCAAAAAACAAACAAACAAACAAACAAACTAAAGCAAAAACAAATCCCATGCAGTAAATGTTTGTCAAATGAACAAAATAAAAGCAATCTGCTTAAAAAATGTCTAAATGAAAGACCAACCCAAGAAATTTAAAATGTAGTGAGAGTAGTAGTTAAAAACTTTGTGAAAGCCTGTAGTCCATCTCCTGTTAGATACCCTGCCTACTTTATAGAATAGATACATGCAATTCCAAAAAATGTAGAGAGAAAGATTTCAGTAATTCTGACCTGCTCTATTAACAATGATCTCTGTGGGCCGGCTGGCTCTAGGTAGTGTTGTTTTCATTATTGGTGGAGAAGTCTGTTTCCTTTTTTACTTGACCTGTTTGCAGTAGGTGTTGAGAATAAACTGATCTCTATTATCCGGACCCATAATCCTCATCATTTCCAACGCCCTGCAGACCGTGTTAATAGATAGCTCACATGTGTTAATTGTAGCTTTCCTCAGCGTCGAAAATAAGGACAAACACTTCTGCAAAGAAGAAGTGATTTATTATCCCAGTGCATTTCCACACTGAGGTAGAGGTAGACAGCAGTGCTGTTTGTACAACTAATTGGAAGAAAGCACTCAAAGAGATCTCTTTAAATAAATGAAAGCCCTCTGTTGAACACAGAGTAAAATACAGATTTTTTTTTTCTAAATGCAGAAGAAACCTGGAAACTCTCAGCAAATAATCTCAGTTCAAGGAGAGAAAATGAAGTTGATGTGACTGAATTTACACTGCCAGTTAGTGTTGTTCTATCTAATGTCTGTGAGATTAATAATGAGCAAAAACAATTTAAGGTTGAAAAACAAAATATAAAGAAATAAAATTGGAATTATGAAAACTTTGTCAATTTTTTTCAACTAGATTTTTTTCCCCAAACAGATCCCAATGATATTCTAAAGCAGCATTTCAAAACTTCTCTATGGAAATAAGCATTAAGTAAGAAGTGAGCTCTGTGAACTCCGCTGAGCTAAAAATAAAAATTAACAGGTGTTTCTCCCATGAGACTCTTCAATATCTTTAATAAGCTAACATTTACTGTGACTATTTAAAGAAGGATTGCTGTTATGATTTAGATTTTAAATGTCCCCCAAAAGTTCTTATATGTTTAGAGGCCAGACTTTTGAAAGGTGATCAGATCATGAGGATACTATCCTGGAAGAGATTAATGTAGCTCTGTTAGGACCCAACTTAGTTCTTGCAAGGGGGCATTTTATAAACTGCTCTTGGGTTTCCTGTCTGACTGTGTGATCTCTGCCTCTTACATGCAGGCCTCTCATCAAATCACCAGCTGCCATGAGGCCTTCCTCAGAGGCCACATACGTGAAGTGACTCCATCTTGGACTTTCAGCTTCCAAAGAGCTGAATAAACCTCTTCTAAGGTACCATTCCTTGAGTATTGTGATTCAACCATGCAAAATGGACTCATACAGGAAATCGATGCCAAAGCGTGGAACTGGGTAATGGGCAGAGGTTCGGAGAACTTGGAGGAGAAGACTAAGAGAAGGCTAGAGTGTTGTAAGCGTGTTATGGGTGATTCTGGTGAGAGTTCAGAAGATGAAGAGACTGGGGGCAAGTCTCAGATGGAAAAGGGTGTCAGCCCTACTGGAAAGTGCAGAAAAGGCCATCCTTGTTAGAAGTAGTAAAGAACTTGATTGCATCGTGTTGATTGATGCCCTAGAGTTTCATGGGAGGCCAAATTTCCAAGCTATGGCTTAAGCTATTTAGCAAAAAATTTCTGAAGGGCAAAGTGGGCTATTATTGCCCGCTTTTAGCGAGAATTACAGTGAGGCCTGGAAGCAAAGGACACAGCAGAAATATTTCTACAGTCTTATTGGGGGAGGAGAAGAGGAAATGCACGGGTGTGAGCAAAAAAGCATTTTGTAAAAATATTAGCATGGATGATGAATTCATCAAACGCATCTCAAAAATATTTGAGCTCCTATCACTGGACAAGAAGCCCAGTACAGTATCATTTCAGGGAACAATGCCCAGGCAATCTTCCTCATCTTGCTGCCCAGGGCTTCCTCAGAATACAGCTCCCTGCTTTCTGGCAAAAAGCTCCTTGGCTTCTATAATTGTAAGTGAAGCAGGCCCACCTCATGCCAACAACAGACACTGGTGGCATTCATGTGGTGCTGGTTCTGTGGGTGCATGGTGTCACCCATCAGAATTTCAAAAGAAAGCAGGAAAGCCAGGCAGAACTTTGGTATAGAGTTGGAATGCCACAGAGCGCCCCCAGTGGGGTGACGCAGGGTGGGACTGTATGGTTGGGTTCATAACTGAGATGCCAGAGAGGTGGAGAAAACAGCAGCATGCAACACCAGTCTTAGCAAGCTAAGGACATGGCCATGCTGGCCGAGACAGCACTCATGTGGGCGACAAAGCCGTGAGTCAGGGCTACCCCAGACGGTGGGAGCCAAGCCAACCTCAGTGTGTTAGGATGGTGGATTTGGAACTTGAACATGTAGTGTCAGCCCTGCTAGGTATTATTGTTGCTTCCAGCTGCTTACTCCTTTCTACTTCCCTATTTCTTTCTTTAGAAATGGGAGCATTTAGCCCGGCGTGGTGGTGCACACCTGTAATCCCAGCACTTGGGAGGCTGAGGCAGGAGGATCGCTGTGAGTTTGAGACCACCCTGGCCTACATAGTGAGTTCCAGAGCAGGGAGACCCTGTCTCAAAAAACAAAAAACAAAAATGGGAACATTTATCCTATCCCTGTGCTGCCAATGTATCTTGGAAGTAGATAACTTAGTATTTTTTTTTAATAGGCTCACAATAGGAAAGACTTTGGACTTTTACTTTTGAATGATGCTACAATGAGTTAAGACTTTGGAACTAGTGGGGATAAAATGATTGATTGTATTTTGGAGTGTGAGAGGACATGGACCTTGGATGGGGAAAATATTACGGGTTAGGTGTGAGTTTTACTCAAGTGTTGGAAACTTAGTTCTTAGTGTGGCAAAGGTAAGAGGCGGTGGAACTTTGGAGGCATTGGCTTCCAAAAGAATTAATGTAGTTCTTGTGGAACCCCAGTGAGTCTGCAAGAATGGGTTGTTAGAACAAGCTTGGCCTCTGAACAGCTCTCTGACTTCCCATCTCACCCTCTATTTTATGCTTCCACTGTAATGTAGTCAAGGGCTCTCACCAGAGCTGAGAAGAGCCACCACCATGCTCTTGGACCTCCAGAACACCAAGCTTAATAAGTTTCTTTCATTTACACATTATCTAACCTCAGAGATTTTGTTACATCATTGAAAATGGGCTCTACACACCCTTCTGTTCAAAAGCGTTTCTGAGGTCTGATATATAGGAGGCTGATTTCCTCTGACTGCCTAGAAAGGGGGCTGGCAAGGGCTAAAGAAAAAAAAAAAACGACAATAGAGACTTGCATAATTTCAAAGTGTAAGGGGGCCATGAGGTCACTGCTTCAGAGTGTCAGGGACAAAGATTTTCAGAGCTAACCAGCATTTGCTGGATACACACAATAATTGGAAGGGGTATTGGGTGATTTAGGGGTCAGCGGTGATGCTATGTTGATGCAAATTTCATGCTGATGCAGTGGGGAAAGGAAACCAGTCCCACCACAGAAGGTGGGATGAATTAAATTAATAAGGAACTTGTCCTTCCCCAGGTGAAACTTTCTCTTTTGTATTACTACTGGGCTCTCAAGGAACCAGGATGTCTTCAGCTGATATTATTTTGCCACTAAGTGCCACAGCATCACAGGGCCATGGAGGCCTCAGCTGTGACTGGAGACAAGACGGAGTTGTTTCCACATGCCATCGCCAGCTCATGGTCCTTAGACAGGTATAGTCATACTTTAACTATGAGATGATTTTTCCTCAAAATTTATGTAGAATGGCTCCTAACACTGACGTATCACAGATATTGCTCTGAAGAACACAACCTCCTCCCAAGGCCATCATGTATCAACATTTTAGTTTTTAGAAGTTTCTCAACCAGAAATGGAGGAGACAAGAGCTATGTGAGAGACTTCCAGGCCCAGAGGCTCCATAAAGAATGCTTGAGGGGCCATTGATCCACATCTCCATCTCTTACAAGTTATATTTTGCCCATTTTCCCCTTATGGGTATAATAAATATAATTGTCCACTAAGGGCCACAAAGTACCCTGAATTAAGTGAAAGTTATTTGGCAAAACATGTGTGTTCTAGAGCTTAGGGTTGTAGTAAGCAGAGAGTTATTTGTAAACCATTTAAAGGAGCTCTGGCCATGGAATTAAATTTTTTCTTGTGTTTTCTGAATTGTAACACATATTTCCTGTGCTTAAATAAAATCCAGAACTACTTGACTCTTAGCAAAAATAGACTTGACACTCAAGAGTAACTATAAAGACTTGCATGCAGAAACCTAACATCTAGATGTCTTACAAATTTGAATCTCACGGGCCATGAGGCTGAGGGCGTGAATAGATTGCTTAACTAGAAGGTTAACCTAGTTAATCACTTGGCACCTGCAACTCAGCAAGACCCTATATTGTTATTAATTTTACATTTAGTTTACTGTGTATTTTATAGAAATAGCTAAATCAGCCATGATTGCATTCAATAATACCAAAAGCCTTTTATAATTATGGATTAGTCAAGTAAAATAATTATTTTTGCTCACACAACACAGTCTTAAGGTAGTAACCCAGTGCCAGTATTGTAGATTAAGGATTCCACCAGGGAATCTGCTCTTTTTTTATCATAAAATCTCACAACCATTACTTTTGGCAAGTAGATGTTTCCTTTGGTCACAAGATGCCAGCTACATCTGCAGACATTGTAACTGTATTCCAGGTAAGTAAATGGCGAAAGAAAAAAGGGTAAAGAGTAATGGGCCCAGAGATTTAGCTCAGTGGTGCCTCTGCCTGCCTCATAAATTGAAGGACCAGTGCTCAATCCCAGGTACAAAAAAAAAACTATTAAAAAAAGAGCAATGTTACATGCCATTTAAGCTCATTCCCATTTTTAAAATCAGGAAACTAGTATTTTTCTTAAAAACTCTATCATAGATTTTACCTTTTATAACATTGGGTAGCACTTTCTTACTTCTATTATCTATAAAGTAAGAAAACACTCAATATTTTAAAAACTGTGACATTTCTACCTACAAATAATATCCGTATGTGACAAATAGAGCCATTCTAGTCTGATGGGAGATAGCAGTTGTTCAGACCTTTCTTGAATAGCCACTATAATCTTCAGTGCTTATTACTGTGATTGTTAATCATGAAATGTCAACTTGATTAGAGTAATAACAGCCTAGTAGAATAGTAAATTCTGGGTGTGTGTGGATGACTGACATGTAGGTCAGCAATCTAAGGGAGGAAGACCTACCCTGGACAAGGGCAGCACAAACCGATAATTGGCTTGTAGTCCGGACAAAATAAAAAGGAAAAGAAAAAGGAAGTGTTTCCTTTTTTTTTTTCAAAGAGCTCCAGTCTTTGCCATAGTCTTTGGATATTGGTCTTCAGTTTGTTCACCCTTCCAGACATAGGCTCATAATGATGAATGTACAGTGAGCTTCCAGGTCTTCAACCTTCTCCTACTGTTGGATCACTGGCTTCCCAGCACACAGTCGGCCATTTTGGATTCTCTGTCTCTGATACAGCAGGTGTCCCCTGGGACTCTTCTGCTTCTGATCCTGGAAGCCTACTAAATAAACGCCTTGTATAACCATACATATATCTTTATTGAATCCATTCTTCTAAAAAGCCCTAATATAATTATACCCAGAGATACCTGAGTCACCCTCTCACCTGGTCCTACTGAAATAATCTTAGTGCTTCCAGGCTTTATGTTGTGTCATCCATTGGACCCAGTCAAATAGCACGTGTTTCTCCAAAACTGAGGGCCAAAATGTATAGAAATGCTCTTTGGATTGTGTTTCACTGTCCATTCTAAAAGTAGATTCACAGGAAGTTTTTCTTTAAGCTTCCACGAGCCCAAATAATTAGCCTGCAGTCATTTATAAGCCACCATGTTAGCTGGTGATGTGCTGGGAACTAAAGTTTGAAAAAGAAATGAAATAAGATAGCATCCACACCCCTCATCCATATGTTGCCGTTTTATTGTTCATGATGCCTTTTGTGCCCTCCAATTCTGGGTTCTGTTTTACAGCTGTTTCTCAGAGGACGATAACCTGAAGGAAAATGCCAGAGGTGCGCAATGAGGAAAGGTGAGGAGGTGGCAGTGGGAAAGACATTTGCTGCTTTCTTCTCTAATCAGCACTGAACATCTCTAGATACCACAGTTTTTCTCTCTTGCAGTCCTAGCAAGATAGCATCTATGTTTAGTGTGACACTTTTTTCGATGTGCTTTTAAGAAGAGGAAATGGTAGGAATCTTCCATCCTTAAGAGTCTGTTGCTTTACTTCTTACACTTCCTTTACAGCATGGTGTGTGTAGTGTGTGGGGTGTGTGTGATGGGGAACCCTAAAAATAAGTGATATGAGTTCTGTATAGAGTTCACCAGTCTCTTAATGGATGTATGAACTTGGGAAAATTTTGCCTAGACTTTGAGTCTCTGTATTAGTTATATTGCTGCATAACACAATTATCCCAAAACTTAGTGGTTTAAACAACAAATGTATATTATATAAGAATTTCTGTAAGTCAAGAATTCGTGTGTGACCTAGTACTGTGTCTCTGGATCAAGGTCTTTCCAGAGGCACAATCAGGTTAGTGTCCAGGATTGTTTTCTCATCCAAAGCCTTGGCTGGAGGAAGATCTACTTCCAGTCTTTCATGTCATTGTGACTTATTGGTCTGAGGGTCTCAGTTATTCATTGGCTTTAGTCTCTCAGTTTCCTGACTTATGACCTTCCCTATGAGTAGTCACAGCATGATGGGTAGCTTCCCATCAGAACAAAGGCTCCAAGACAGGCAAAAAAATAAGTCACAAGTTGTTATCTGCTTGTTACATATATTACAGGAAAGTTCTATTAAAAATCTCTCATTATGATTGGGATTTTGTCTTTTTGTAGACACATGTTCCTTTTACAAATATTATCAAGTATATACAAATAGAAATTCTATCTTTCTTGTGAATTGGACTTTTGATTTTTCTAAAGTAATCTTATTTTCTCTAGCAATCTGTCTTATATAATATGGCTACAACAGCTTTAACTAAATGCTTTCCTGGTAGATCTTTTCCTTCTGTTACTTTCAGCCTTTCAATATTTTTATGTTTTAGATATGTCTCTTACAAGTTACCTCTATTTAAACATTATGTTGTTTTAAATCCATTTGGATAATCTTTTCCTTTTGACTAGAACAATACTTCTGTTTATATTTGTGTAATTACTAATAATTTGTTTTTAAGTTATGCAATGTTCTTTTCTTCCCTTTTTATCACTCTCTATAGATTGATTATGGTATAATCAGGTTTCCCCTTGCTGCTCACAATACCCAACACTTATAACTTCAAGAAGGAGACAGGTGTGGTGGTGCATGCCTGTAATCCCAGCACTCGGGAGGCTGAGGTAGGAGGATCGCTGTGAGTTCGAGACCAACGTGGGCTACATAGTGAGTTCCAGGTCAGTCTCAACTACATAGTGAGACCCTATCTCAAAAAACAAACAAACAAACAAACAAACAAACAAAAACCTTCAAGAAGGAAAGATTTAATTTGCTCATGGTTTCGGTCTGTGATCAGCTGGTTCCAATGCAGAGGCATCAAGGTGGAAGGGCACAGCAGAGCAAAGCAGCTCAGTTCATGGCGGCCAGGAAACAGAGCAGGGAAAAAGTACCTGAATGGAGAAGTAAGGAACCAGACACAGACTCCCAGGACACAGTGCCATGACCCACTCAGGCCCACCTAGAAGTGTGCTCCATCAGTCACGGGGGCAGGTCCTTGAGCTAATCAACTTGAAACTTCATCCTAACCACCACGATTACGTCTTATGATTCTATTTGTTCCAACTAGGAGTTTGACAGTTACATGTTTTTTGTCTTTTAATAATTTTTATAGAAATGATAACAAATTTCTGTAAACTGTCAAAGCCTAATGTCAAATTTCATGTTTATTTACTTTCCTCTTCGTACCAAGATATTAGAACTCTGTTTTGAATTTAATTCACTCCTTCCTACTTATAAGTGGTATATAGTATTTTCTTTATATATATAAATATGCTAAATATATATAAATATATATGTATTTATATATATTTCACAATTTTCAAATTATTTTTGTTTTAAATGATCAAGTTGCATTCAGATTTATCCACATTTTTACCATTTTCCTTGCTCCTTGTTCCTTTCTGCATCTCTATTCATCTGGCATAATTTCCCAAAATTTATCTTAAAAATGTCTTTTAGTGTAAATTGACTTTTTGGTAATATCTCTCAGTTTCTGAGTGTTTAAAAATATCTTTATTTCATTTCACCTTCTTTATTGTAGAATATTTTCAGGGAACCAATATTCTAAATTGGCAGTTACAGTCTTATGTCAATCAGTAGCCAAGATACATTTTGAGAAATGCCTTGTAAAGTGATTTTGTCATTATGCATGCATCAGAGAGTATACTTACACAAACTATGATGATGACTTTTCTAGCTGATACACCCTCATGAGACCAACTATGTGGTTCACTGTTGACTGGAATGTTATGAGGTGCATGACCATTCTTTGTTTTTAGCACACTGAAGGAACTGTACGTTCTTCTGCCTTCTATGCTCTTGAGAGAAGTCAGAAAAAAAATCTCTGCTTTTCAGGTTTTCTTTCCTACAGTCCACGGTGAGGATTTTTGCTTGTCTCTCTCTTTTTAAAATCCTACTTGAGATTTGTTAAGATTCTCATTGTGAACTGATGCCTTACATCAGTTCTGGGAAATTCTAATTAATTACCCCTAAATTACCACTGTCACATTTACAACTTCTCTCTTCAATGTAAAAATATGCTAAATCATCCCTCATATCATAGGCCTTTTACTCTCTCATCCACATTTTCTTTTTGTGGCTTTATGCTTCTTTCTGACTACATTCTTCTAACTCATCTTCCTCTCTTTCACTGTTTAATTTGCTTCTAAAACTGTCCACTAAGTTTTAAATTTTATTACTGTCTTTTCTAGTTCTAGGATTCTATTTTTGTTTTATTGAAGGCTATGTTTTCTGTTCCTTCAAATTTTATGCTGATCTTTTATCTCCTTGAATATACCAAACACTGTTTTATTGTCCTTGTCTGATAATTCTAATATCGAGGTCCCTGATGATTTTGTTGTCTGGTATTTTTAGCTGGCTCTTGCTTTTGGGTTTTTTTTCCATTAATTTTATTGGTACATTTTTGGTATACATTATGAACACATTCATCATTGGGAATTTGTACCTGTACATGATATCTTAGTTCTTCTTTTTGCCTATTTCCCTTCCTTCCCCTCCATCCCTCCACCCTTCCACCTCTCCCTAATTATGAAAACATTTGTTTCCATTTTTTCCTTTTTTTCTCATATTTTTTCTTCCCTTCTTTCTTATTCCCCTATCACCCCTCTCTACTTCCCCTTCCCTTTTGGACCTTTTCTTCCTGTTTTACATTATCTACTCTCCATTTTGGTCCTCATTTACAGTTTCAGTTTCTTACACAAGAGAAACTATTCAGTATTTAAACCTGTATGCCTTATTTATTTCACTTAAGAGTACAGCCTCAGTGTTCATGCATTTAACTATATGTGTCTCTATATATACCCACATCTTCTTTATCCAGTCACCAGTTAGTTGATGGGCAATTGGGCTGTTTCCAAGATTTAGCTATCACAAACTGTTAGGTATAAACATAGGTGCACATATATCACTGTGGCATGATGCTTTTAATTCTTTTGGGAAGATATCCAGTAGAAGAATAGATGGCTCAAATGGGGCCTCTAATCCTAGTTTTTTGAGGAAGCTCCACACTGATCTCCACAGAGGTTACACCAGTCTACATTGCCACCAACAGTGGAGAAGGGTTCCTTTCTCCCCACAGCCCTGCCAGCATTTGTTAGTGGTTGATTTCTTGATAGCAGCCATTCTTTCTGGAGTGAGATGGAATCTCAGTGTTGCTGTCATCTACATCTCTCCAATGACCAGTAATGTTGAATGCTTTTTCATATGTTTATTTGTTGCTTCTACTTCTTCATCTGAGAAATATCTATTCATTTCAGATGTCCATTTTTGGAGTGGGTCTTTAAATTGGGGGTGTGTGATTTTTTTTGAAGTTCTTTATATATAGTGTTTTTTTTTAATAAAATGAGATCCCACTTGTTGATTCTTTGTACTAGTTTCCATTTGACTGAGGTTTTGTTCATAGTCTTTTCCTGCTCCAGTGTCTTCAAGAGTTCTACCTAACCTATCTTAGAGCCAGTTTAGTTTTTCTGTATAATATTTAGATCTTTGATCCATTTCAATTTTAATTTAGTGCACTGTGAAAGATATAGGTCTAATTTTATTCTTTGGGAAGTTAAAACTCAGTTTTTCCAGCAACATTTATATCAGAGGCTGTCTTTTCTCCAGAGGGGGTGTCTGGCTCCTTTGTAAAAGATGAGGTGGATTAGTATGTCTGTCTGGAGTTGTTTCTGTGTCTTCTATCTAGTCTCTTCCATTGATCTTCGGGTCTTTTTCTTTGCCAGTACCATGCTGTTTTATCATAGTGGCTTTGTAATATAGTTTCACATTGGGGATTGTGATACCCTCTGACTTGTCTTTGATGCCTAGAATTGCTTTTCCTATTCTGGGTCTCTTCTGGTTCCAAATGAATTTTTGGATTGTTGTCTCATGGTCTGTGAAGTAAGTTGTTGGAATTTCAATAGGGATTGCATTGAATTTGTATAACAGTTTTGGATGTATGGCCATTTTCACTATATTGTTCCTTCCTACTCAGGAGCAAGGGATGTCTTTCCATTTTCTGATATCTTCAATTTCTTTTTTCAGAGCACTATAGTTTTCAGACTAGAGGTTTTTTATTTCATTAGATTGATTCCTAGGTATTTCATTTTTTGGATGCTATTGTGAAGGGAGTTCTTTCTCCAGGTCTTTCTCAGTGATTCTGTTTATTTTTTTGATGTGTGCAAGAAGGTTATTGATTTTTTGAGTATTGACCTTGTATCCAGCTAGTCTACTGAATCTGGTTTTTAAATATAGAATCTTTTTGCAGAGTTTTTGGGGCCTTCTATATACAGCATCATGTCATGTACAAGTAATGGCAGTTTAATTCTACCTTTCCTATCTTTATTCCTCTTAATTCTTTTCTTGTCTAATTGCTATTGCTAATGTTTCCAAAAATATATTGAACAGGAGTGGTTTTAGTTGACATCCTTGTGTTGTTCCTAATTTTAGTGTGAAAGAGTTTAGTTTTTGACCATTTAGTATGATATTGGGTGTTGGTTTTTCATAGATGAATTTTATCAGGTTAAGATAAAGTCCATCTATTCCAATTTTCTGTAGCGTTTTTAATCATGAGTGGGTGTTGAATTTTGTCAAATACTTTTTCTGCATCAATTGAGATAATCACATGGTTTTTGTCCTTGACTCTGTTAATATAGTATATTACATTTACTGATCTATGTATGTTATTGCTTCTTGGCCTTTTGGCTAAGATCAAATGTTGATTTATGTATGTTGAACCATCTTTGCATCCCTGGGATGAATCCAAATTGGTCAGGGTGTGTGATCTTCTTGATAATTCACTGCATTCTGTTTGCCAGTATTTTATCAAGGATTTTTGTATCTATATTCATTAGGGAGATTGGCCTGTAGTTCTCTTTTTTGGCTGGGTCTTTATCTACTTTAAGAATCAAGGTAATTTTTGCTTCCAGGAATAAATTTTGGAGTATTGCTTCACTTTCAATTTCATTAAAGAGTTTGAGCATTAGTGGAACTAGCTCTTCTCTAAATTTCTTGTAGAATTCATCAGTAAATCCATCAGAACCTGGGCTTTGCTTTGTTGGTAAGTTTTTAACTATGTTTTCAATAATTGATTGACACTGGGTTGTTTAGAATTTTTATGTCTTTTTGGTTCAACTTTGGAGATATATATATGTATGTGTGTGTGTGTGTGTGTGTGTGTGTGTGCATTTCAAATATGTTTTCCATCTTATTAGAGTACACGTTCTCAAAGTAGGTATTGATGAATTGATCATCTGGAATTCTGCTGGATCTGTTGTAATTTCATACTTCTTATTCATAATTGCATGGATCTGAGCCTTTTTTCCACTTTTTTCTGGATGCCTGCATGGTCCAGGGCCAGCCTCCTTGTGGCTTGATCCACGTGGGGTCTTCCTTGCCTTCATGTGGTTTCTTTACTTCATGTGGTTTTTTTTTTAATTATTTGTATGAATGTTTTGAGGCATAAAGTGAAGTTACCTCCTTTCAGAAAGTATGTTTGCTTGTTCCAGCCAGGTAATAGGAAATGTTAATTGTACAACACAACTTTAATCCAATTTTAAAGTTTGAGTTTCCCTTCGGGACTTAGTGATGGAAAGCAGAGACTCCATCATTGTGAGGACTTGGAGATGCTCCCCGACTTACACGGGGGCTTTATCTCCATAAAGCTATCACAAGTTGAAAATACATTATTATAATTTGAAGCTGCAGTTAATATAACTATCCTATAAATATCATAATTTAGCAATATAGTACAATGTAGACTAGGGGTCCCCAAACCCTAAGCCACAGACTTGAGCCTGTTAGGAGCCATCCATAACAAGAAGGTGATCAAAAATTCATCTGTATCTAAAGCCACTCCCGATCATGCACATTACTACTTTAGCTTCACCTCCTGTCAGATCAATGGCAAATTAGATTCTCATAGGAGTATGGATTCTACTGTGAACTGTACATGTGAAAATCTTAGGTTGTATGTTCCTTATGAGAATCTGATACTTGATGATCTGAGGTGGAGCTCAGCCAATGATACCAGTGTTGGGGGCTGACTGCAAATATAGATTAGCATTAGTAAAGAGGTTTGACTGCACAGAGACCGTAATAAATCAATTGCTTGCAGACTCATCAAAATCCTATCAGTGAGTAAGTAGCAGGTGACAATCAACCTGCATATGATACCAGGCTTTAAGTAATAATCTTGCATTTATTTTACTCCTTGCAGGATGTGCCCATTATTTTATTTACCTCATTCTGCATTTAATGAGTCGTGGGGCCGGGGATTTAACTCAGTGGTTCTGCTGCCTGCCTTGTAAGCTCAAGGTCCCAAGTTCAATCCCCGGTACCAAACAAAAAAAGAAACCTAAAACTGTGTTTAGTGAGTGATATTTCATTATATATTACAAAATAATAGTAATAGAAATAAAATGCACAATAAATGTAATTTACATGAATCATCTCAAAACCATCCCCTATCTCTGATCTGTGGAAAAATTGTCTTCATGAAACTAGAGTATCAGCTATTTATCCTTGAAAGTCAAAGAAAATGTTTCATGTATATCATTCAGCTAGTCGTCATGAGAGCAGTATGTTTTTAAGAATCATAAGAGAATTATTAGGCAGAATTAAAAGCATATATTCAAAGAAAAGAGTATGGGTCCTCAGGAGAGTGGTGCATTAAAGTACGTGTCTGCTGACATTTATGTTTTTAGTAGTAAAAATTTGTAGAATTTGTGAATCTATAAAAAAATTTTGGTTTGGCTGATGGGAGAAAAGCAATGGCCTATCAACAGGAATAAAGGTAATAGCTCATTGCTTAGGAGAGAGAATTGTCCAACCTATTCTGCTTGTTAAGGTCAAGTTTCTGCCTTTTACCTAAGCTAACTTATGGACTTAAAATATCTTTAAGGGGTTCTGTGTGTGATGAGCATGGAAAAAAAGAGGCATAAACAAGCCTAGGAAGTACAGATATGGATAACTTAGGGTATATTTAACCATGTCCTGATGTTTGTGTCTTCTTAAAAGTACAGATTTTAAATTATGATTTTCCTTATCTCATTTTTATTTTTATTTATTCTGTCCTATCTCATTTCCACCCCCAGGCTTTGATATTTTATTCTGAAGGGATGCAGAGGGGCCAAGGTCCATCTTCTTAAGGCTGCTTCAGGCTGAGGTGGGCCACAGACCCTGCCTGGCCAGGGATCAAAAATCTAGCTCTGATAAACCTAAAAGAGACAAAGGAAGGTGGATTTTGTTGTTTGATGAACTATTATCCTTTGATAGTCTGGAAAAGAAGACCCCCCCAAAAAAAACCACTAGCAGGTAAATGACTTTTCAATTTTATTTTATAACCATGTTAAACAAATTACATATTAATTTAAACGTATTAATTTAGAAAAATAAAAAAATAGATAACACAATTGCAATATGCTAAGAGTGGCTTAACCACTTAATAGTTTACCCTGAGCTTCACTTGGGCAGCATATTTATGTGCTGATTATCCTGAGTGTTGCTTGAAGGTGTCATTTCAACCAATTTTTGTTTGCATGTAATAACACTTGTATGTCTGTTTATTTGTTTTATACCAACTTCTTTTGCTATCATCGATTATCATATTTTTTATTTAGAATCTTATTTACCTTTGAATCTTATTTACCTTTAGAATCTTTATTTACCTTTAGAATCTGTATTTACCTTTGATGCTTATTTCTACTGAAATCTATTAATAAGTTCTGGTTATTTTCTTTCACCAATTCATGTTTATGTTTTTGGTGAAACATAGCATGTAATTCTGTGCTACAATCTATCAGAATGCTTATCAGAAGAAGAGTATTAGATGTAATATTTGTACTTTTCCAGAACTCAGTGATATTCTTTTATAATATAAAATGGACACATTTGGGGCATTGTGACTAAATAGGAAGTGCCAAAAGATCTGCAAAAGAAAATTCTGAAAAAGGGAGAAATGTTAGCATATCAGAAAGGAAAAGTCTGTGTTATAAAACGCAAAGACAAAAAGGACCCCTCCTTATTGTCAACAAATTCATAATATAGAAATGGTAGAACTTGAAGAAGAAATGAAACTAAAAATTTCCAATAGTAGCTAAAGATTATAATCAGTCTATGGACAGTGTTGACAGAGTGGACTAATATCTAACAAGCTATCCTGTAATCATAGAGCTAGGAAAAAATAATTATAAAATATTTATGCACCTCCTGGACCAAATAATATGGAATTTGTTATTTATTGAAAACAAGGAGGTTCAAAAAATCATTTACAATTTAGATTAGGTCTAATAGACCAAATAATTGAAAAATACAACATAGCAAAATGCCAATGAGGATGCCCACCATTAGTATTGTCAGCAATGTGTTTAGCGGGTAGACATTTTATTAAAATTATACACCCACAGGAAAAAGGAAACTCCAATTTGACGGTGTAAAGTCTGTAATTCAAAGAAAACAACAAAAAGAACTCAGAAAAAGACTAAATACAACTGTCCAGATTGTAATGTTTCATTTTGTAGTGACTATTTTAAGATAGACCATACACAAAAAATTATGAATAAATTTGATAAAATTGTCATTTTTATATTTCCTGTTATATTATCTTATAAAAACATGCAATTTTTTTTTCATCCGGTGTTTTAAAAATTGGACTGGTAAGTGCTTAAGGATATGGTTTTGGAAGAGCTAGTAGGACTAGGAATCACCATGTCTCGTGGCAGTAGACTAGAATGTTATAGTCATAGCTGGAGATTGCCAGTAGAGGCTGGTGCAGTATTTTGAGCCTCTCTTTATATCTAGCTTAGCTTCCTTGTTTTTATATGACTATTAATTACTCCATTTTAAATTTCCCCTCTGGGTATTTAAGACCAAGTCAAAGTAAGAACTGTGTTAATCAAAATTAATCTAAATATATCTTTCTTTCTTTCTTTTTTTTTTTGGTACCGGGGATTGAACTCGGGTCCTTGTGCTTGCAAGGCAGGCCACCGAACCACTGAGCTAAATCCCTGGCCTCTAAATATATCTTTCAAGCTTAGCTAAGTCTTTGCCAGGGTTACTTTTTGGGACCATATGAGGAGTTTATTCATTTTTCAGGATGGGTCACAGTCTCACTTGACCGTATGGCATTCTTTGAAAGCATGTGAACATTTACCTCTATAGTGACTCTCCTTTGTGAAAAATCCATATTGGTTGACTCTAATCTCTGGGATTCAAAAGTTTCCCTGCTGTAAAATTGTAGGATCCTTCCAGAGGTGTCCCATCATGTCCTGGGATCTGACTGAATATGGAGGGCAAGGGCCAAAACATTGGTTATCCTGTTTTCTTTAGGTATGGTCTTCAAGCCTTGGTTGCTGAACATTCAGAAGGTCAGTTCGACTAGTCTTGAAGTGGGAGAAGTAAAGTCTTAATCCTAACTGTTATGATCCTTTCTGAATATTGGGTACTTTGAAATATAAAGTATGACCAGAGAACATGCTTCTTCCATCAATCATGGTCAGAATTAGTATTAGAAGAATTAGTATTAGTATTAGAATTAGTATTAGTATTAGAAGCAAATGTCATATTCTATCTGTATTATAGGTGATGGCCTTCCCTCTTAGCACAGTATTTATGTTGTCTTGTAGAGGCCATGTTCCAAAGTTGTATTCCAAATGCCTCTTTACCTCCTGCTGTTCGTACACTAGAAGAAATATCACTGGATAGAATTCAAGGAGGTGCCCAAGGCAGAGATGAGGAATCTTGACTCACCATGCCATGGGACAGGTTGCAGGTTTGCTGACTTCCATTTAAGAAAGCAATTTCAGGGTATGTTAGTCATAGACATAAAGAGATTTATTAGGCAGAATTTAAAGTACATAGCCAAAGAAAATAGAACAGCAGATCATAAGAGAGAGGTGTGTAATAGTTTAGGGCTTGGAATATTTACATGATGTTGGCACTGGAAATCCGTTCAATTTGTGTCAAGAAGGATTTATTTTGATTTCCCTTCTTCCACATTAACAAAATTATAAGTACTCAAATTCCTGTCTCAGATAATTTTCCCTTCATCTCTAGAAAATGCTTACCCTTGTAAATAAAAAAGTATCAAGCAGTAAATTTTCTTAGCTTCTGTCTTTTGTAGCAAGAATATCAGATTCTGGTTGCTATATATGTGTTTGTACTCCTTTGAAGAGGAGAATATAATATGCCATTGTAATCGCTAGATCTGTATCCTTGACTTACCCATTTTCTTTCAATATTTGGCAAGGAATTATTATATGACCAGGTATTTTTCTAGGCCCTGAATATGTGAGTGAGCAGGGCAAACATGCTTGCTGTCTTGATTGGTGTTTGTGAACTCAGATAAAATAACAGCCCCTCCAGAATACATTTCCAGGTTAATTCACAAAAAAGTAGATGGCTTAAAAATTGATACAATGGCTGCACCAAACAGTTACAGTTTTTAAGGCTAACCAGTGGAAACAAATTATTTCTGACTTAAAGAGAAAATGAATTTATTGCAATAGTATCACCTAGTGCACCCCATCATTGGGGAAGCTGGTGAACCAGGCTCACATAAGCAGGAACAAAGGAGTTCATGCTGCAGGAGTTCTTATTTTATGTCACAAAGCCGGTCCAGAGAGGACCTGTTGCCCCACTACTATGCCCTGTTTATCACAGCTTGCAATGCTTCTGCCAAAGACAGCTCTGGAAGCCTCCGCAGCAGTGCTGCCGCACTGCCCTTCAGAATACATGTGCTGTCGTCACTGCCACTCTGTACCTTCTGTGACTCTAACTCCTGACTCAGAGTCTGTGTAAACATTTTTGATTGGCTAAGTCTAGGTTACATGGCCACATTAACCACATGGGAGGCTTGGAAATGAAGGGTCTGGCAGTTTCTGTAATTCTGTTCTGCATCCCAATTAAACTCATACACAGGACTTTATAAAACATACTAAGGTTGTGAAGTTAATTGACAGCCAAAAAGAATGATATATGCCAGTTGACTGCCATTTATTACAAGTGATTCTCCATCATGCACTGTGGTTAGTACCCTGAGTGCATTCTTCTATATAATCTTTACAAAATTGTTTTCTTTCTACAGATGAGGACACTGAGACTTAGAGACATTAAACATATTTTCCATGATCAAGTAAATCATATGTTCCAGGGTGAAGTTTTTAAATCACATCACTCAGACTCATAAGTAACCACAAGGCCCATAAGTAACCAACATACAGTACTACACTGCTTTCTCTGCATCTGCCTACTCTCCTTTGTTCAGTTTAGGCTCAAGATCTTTTCTTGCCAGCTAGTGAGCCACTGGAGTCATCATTAAAATAAAACTTTCATTGGATATGGTATTTAAAATGATGATTAAGATTCAAGAAATCTCCTTCCAAACAATTCATCAACATAGTTCACTGATGTGCTACCTGTTGATTAAGGCAGACTGATTGCTGTACATTACTGGCAGCAGAAATACTGTGTGTATTACTCATTAACTACTTTTTAAGATGCCATCTTCTTGGCTTGTTTAATGCCTATTCAAAAGGAATTTCAAGAAAAGGCAATTTAATCCATGGTATCTTTCCTTCACTCTTAGGGAGAATGTAGATTTTAAAAAAAGAAGATAATATAGCCCAAGATAAAAGACATGTATGCAAAAGCACAAATGCAATACATTAAGGTATTTCCAGGTTTTTTTCTTGCTAAGCCCTTTTTGAGATTTTCATATATAGATACTTAATGAGCATAAGAATCAAGAAAATGACTGCCATCTAGGTTGAATCTATGAATAAAACACATCAAATCCTAAAGTTTCTAATATTGAAAATGTCTTTGTCAGGCTGGAAACTTGCACAAATAAAATGGAAAAATAAAGCCAATTTGAAAAACTATATTTAAAAACTAATAAAAGTGCAGAAACAAAGGTGGCAGAAAGAAGAGAAGTCTCAGAAGATCAGGACATACAGAGGTATCTACCACCAACTTAGCATGGAAAGAATTTTTAGGTGCATTTCAGTTATGTGGCTATGAGAGACAAAGGGCTACATAGCAGGTAACTAAGCTGAATAAGGGGAAAAGATAAACAGAAAAATAAAGCAAAGGGACAAGTGTGAAGTGGCAAAAGAAACTGGCAGAGAAAAGAGAAACCAGCCAAGCAAGGTTGGTAATCATACATCCACATACAGAGACATTTAAAAACCACAGTCTGAGGTAAAGCTATCATTAGTATGAATATAGTACAAGAATTTATTTTATGGCTATTTAAAAATATATATATTAAACAGC